>NC_067196.1:14762115-14952115 GCF_000699445.3 Schistosoma haematobium | reverse complement strand
GTATGTTCCTTTCTTATTTTCTAACTATTAAAATTTTAAAGATTACCTCACATGTTTTATAACTATTTTTCATATCACCTGTTACATTTTAGTTTTGATGTTCTTACAACAGTGTAAGTTTTTGCTTTACATAGGATTTGAACCATCTTTCCCAAACCAATAGATTTATCCAAAAATTAGTTTTATAATTGGCAGCTTACTCCTCTAATTCACATGAAATACACACATGTACATGATAATTATTATTTGTCAACGAATTTTGAATTTCAAGACAAATTAATCTATATCTTAGCTAATAATTTTCATTTATATTAAGATGAATCCATAGAACTACTGTAGATTATTGGTCATAGCTTTCTGATAAGATTTAAACTTGAAGTACTTCAAGTAATTTTATTTTTCATATTCGTTAGAAATTATTTGTTTTCTTACTAAACTATAAAATGAAATAGTTATAGCGTGTCCCATCAAAAGATAACTTGCATTATCACCATAAAGCAATAGTTTGTAATTGTTCATTTATGATAATTATTTGCTGATTCATATAAAATACTTCGTAATCTAATAGTACTAATTAACATAGGGTCATATGAATTAATTCCTTCCATTATGTTTAATAAGTTGGTTGTAAGTCAGCGATTCAGTGTTAAGTTGAACTAAATCGAATGATATTCAGAATAATATCACTCACAATTATCGATTCACGTTTAGCATATCATTTTTATAAAAAAACTACTTGATCTGAAGTTTGTGCTGATGATGTCGTTCAGAAGAACGATGAAAGCTCCGCGACCAAACCATCCAGCTCAGAGAACAAAACTCCGTCAAAGCCTACTTGGTCATTTAGAAATCTTTTTGAATATATATATATATATATTTGCAGTAATAGTAACATATAACTGTATACATTACAAATAACTTTACACAACTATTTATCTATTGTTTTGTTAAACTTACGTTTAGATCGATAAAAAGGGTATGCTCCAACATAGACTTGCCAACCGTGTACGCCGTGAAGTAGAAATACATAGCCGTCTCAAACATCCTTCGATATTAGAGGTTAGTTACATTGTGAGATGTTTGTCCGAATCGTTGCAGTTTTTTTTAAAAATTGTTTATCGGTCATCTGCATACATTTTTTTGTTTACAGTAAGTATATTTAAATTAAAACAAAAGT
The DNA here is from genome assembly GCF_000699445.3 of Schistosoma haematobium. Classification (NCBI taxonomy): domain Eukaryota; kingdom Metazoa; phylum Platyhelminthes; class Trematoda; order Strigeidida; family Schistosomatidae; genus Schistosoma; species Schistosoma haematobium. The sequence goes on along the minus strand of NC_067196.1, from coordinate 14,950,938 downwards.
AGTATGTATTATATATCAGTTAGTGAACCAGTAATAGACATCTAAGAATTTGTTATGAATGTATAGCTAGTCAAGCTTTCACATCTTATGCAGCGAAATAGGAAAGTTCAAAAAATGGAAACGAAAATGAAAATAGTATCGGTTGAAGAAGGGACTAAACCAAAAGGAATAAACAAGATGAAATGATGAAAAGTACATAATAACGGTAAACTCAAGATTGTTCTTTAAGTAAAATGTTATCAAACGTGTTAAACTTTCGTAAAAGGATACTTTCAAGTATATTTATCACTTTACAGTTTGCTTGTTTTAATTCTCTATATCTTAATTTATATTTGAAATTAAAATTAATTAAATTCTATTCATGAAGACAATGACAATAAGAAAAACAACATTGATCATAATCTTGAACACAATTTCAATTTTTTTTTTACAGTTGTATACGTGTTTTGAAGATGAAAATTATGTTTATTTGGTTTTGGAAATATGTCATAATGGAGAATTACAAACTTATATACGTCAAAATGGCCCTGTAACTGAAGATACTGGTAGGTAATTAGTTATTTGAAAGTAATAAAATCTATTCATTTCATCAAAGAATAGTTTTTAACACTGACTTTAAAATTATTTAAAGTTATTTATGTAATCTATTCCACTATTATCATTGACTCATAAACTGCATTGATTGGTTTAATCATTTCGTATATGCATATAAATATTACGGTATATTAGAGTAATACCCGATGTGGATCTAATCGAAAACAATATTGTTCGCTTATATATGTTGTTCTAAATTTAAAGTTTGTATGCAATCGTCTTTTTAATGGTCCGTGCATTTATTTATTAATGATTGAGAACGATGTTACAGTAATGAAGAGGTTCAGGATGTAGTTCAACCTGTATTGTGTACGTATTTTACAAAAATTTAATCTCCAACATGTATTATATCATACTGTGGTGTGTGCTACTGTAGTATGTATCGTCAATCGAAAGTGAAGTGTCTGGCGGTAGAAGGATAAGAAGATCGAAGGAAAGAAAACAGGGAGTGATTGGTGTGGAAACGAAAGAACAATGAAGTCCGAGAAGATTGATTGACATTTTGCAGAAAGAACAGTCAAGTTTGAGACAGTTGATTGATATTTTGCAAATAAGGAATTTACTGTATGATCCTCAGATTTTGCTAAGATGTTCTGTACTTTTGTGTCCAAATACAATCGATTGTCCCCACTTTTGTTCTCGTTCACTACAGAACTATCAGCAGTGATCCAGTTATTCGTAAGATCGCTTGTCGAAGTAAAACTTCTGATTAGTGTTGTATATTTCTTATTTTATGATTAGGCAGCTGAATAGTCTCATACTTCTAAAACAGTAATTCACAGCTAATGTGCAAATATTATAAATTTTTATCGATATATATTTTTCAAAGCTTATTAATTAACCAGCTGAGAAAATAAAAATCATTTTTTTCTAAACTAGAGCTTGTTTCTCGCAGTCACTCAACTGTTTTGAGGGGACTTCCCGGTCTTCCACATTGTCCGGAGATCCACTATCCTTGTGTTTAATGTTACCCTGGTCACCAAAAGAGGCGTTGACTCCGTGGCTTCCACAGACGCGTTTTTCACTTTGAGGTGTCATAACTCTTCTATATGAACATTTTACCTCCCAGGGCAGTTTAACGGGTTTCTTCTAGGGGGCTCGCTTTTGCGAGGTGAGGTTGCTAACCCTACACACAACCCTCCATCTTTATCTAGTCTTGGGACCTGCGGTACACCTAGGGAAGCTCCAGGCGGCGTTACAGTTACTTAGTTATCATGTTATATGTCTGAGGTGAATTTTTTTTCAGTATGCTAATATTTAGGTAGTGTGCATAAAAAGTATCTCACCCTTGGTTTTTGAAGCAAAACAATTTGAGATTTTCACGTTAGGCTGTTTTTGTTACTCTATGCGTGTTAAGTTTTGGTCGTATATTGTTATTTTTAAGTTTATGATTGGATATTTTCCTGTTTTTTCTCTCGTTTCAAATTTGAATAGCTCGACATTATTTAAAACAATTGATCAGCGGTCTTCTTTATTTACATTCACACAACATACTTCACAGGGATTTAACTTTGGCAAATCTTTTGCTAACTAAAGATATGAAAGTTGTAAGTGGTGCAGTTTTTTTATTATTTCTTGATGTCAAGGCTACTCGTCATTGTCTATTGATTTTATAGCACATTAAATTTGATTGATATATTTTATGAATGTACTCTGAACAAACACCTATTTCTTGAAAATTGTGATGGTCTCAAGTCTTGTTCACGAAACCTGTGATGACGGTCTACATATTCTGCAATATTTTTAAGATTGGAATTCCTTTCGTTTTGAAACTTGTTCATCATTTACTCTCCTGTTCATTTAAATAACATGGCTCCATCTAGACCTGTTATTTTTCAAATTGTTACTTTAAGTATTTTATAACTACAAAATTCTGTTATGTGCCTAATTATTTCGGTGAATATTTGTCCTCAAAATCACTAGTTTTCTGTTTCTGGTTGCATCCGATCACCAAATTTCTTCAGATTGGTTCTTTATTCCTTCAAAATTGCTAAAGGAAATTCGGTCCCAAGATGTGATGTTTCTCATTTTAATTCTATATCGACTGAATGGCTAAATGATAAAAACAAATTGTGTTTTAGTTTTTCTTTCTTTGAAAAACCGAATAAGCCTCAGTATTTCTCAGCCCGCCACTGTCCATAAACGTTGCTTAGACTGTTTCGTTTACCTTGTATGTTCTGTTTTCCACATCAAAATGCATTTGATGATTCACTCATGCCCACTTTTTCAACATTTATATATGTCATCAGTTTGTATACTAATGTCAAGTATATACTTACATTTTAATTTTGCTACGGGTTGTAAACTACCACTAATACTGTATTATGAAATCATCTCAATATGTCACACCATTCATGATTTGACATATCCATCGATTTTGTCCATAATGCTCATTTTGAAGTACCCTAGAAATCATGTACTTTCAGAAAGCGTAAACTTAAATTTATTATTATCACCTATCAGTTTCTATCAACCTGATCGTGCCTGTAAAATGGCATATTTTCTGTACTAATTTTCGGAATTTATTATCATTACAATTATTATTATTATTTTTATTACTATTTACAGACTCCTCAAAGTATAGATGTACCATTAATTTCACAATATAACTCAACTATTAGGTACCAAAACGAATAAATTAATCGATACACCTTCGAGTTCCATTTCATAGGTAATTAAGTCCAATCAAAATCAGCTAATGATGAGTTATCTAGCTAAGTTTACCATCTGTTTATGGGAAGCTCAAAAGTCTAATTCACTACTATTAATAGTAAAAGAAGATAAGGGATAAAAATAAATTACCTCTCATAAGTAATTATTTTTCATCCTACTGAATTAGTTGGTAGTATATAGTAGGTCTTTTTAAGATAGCTACTTTTAATTTAAGTATTTTAATTGACTTTTGAGTCAATGACACTCATAAGGGATTTTATTACATATATGCTGTTTACAGCTGTCCTCTTGGAATTCATAGTAAAATTCTTTATCTCCTTATTGGAATAGAAAATTGCTGACTTTGGATTGGCTACTAAAATTGAGCCAGGTGAAGATCACAAAACAATGTGTGGGACGCCAAATTATATTTCCCCGTAAGTGAATTGTTTATATTGCTAATATTCATGTAATGTACACACCCATGTGAATGTAACAATATGTTCTCATACTTATTTCCTTGCATATTCGGGATCTTAACTGAAAATGCTACTATTTATTTGCTCTTTATTTTCTAAAGGGAAGTCGCTAGTCATAATCAACAGGGTTTAGAAACTGATGTCTGGTCGTTAGGGTGTATGTTTTATACGCTAATTGTTGGTCATCCACCATTCGATACGCGAGAAGTTCGTTCAACTTTGAATCGTGTCTTAGCTGTCGATTATGAATTGCCATCAACTGTTTCCTCTGAAGCAGCTGATTTAATTAATTCTTTACTTCGACGTGAACCTCAAGAACGTCTCAAGTTGAAAGCAATCATACAACATCCATTTATGTTAAAGAAATCACGTCCTCAGCGTCACATGGTGAGTGCTTTTGTGCACATCTATAAATTGTTTGTTTTCAACATACTTTTCTTGTTGATGTCTTGTAGACGCGAGAGTGTGTGAATATCAGGTTTACTAGAGTATTTGAGAAAAGGTATGTCTTTACTAGATATAACAATTAGCTATAGATTTATGACAATGGTCGATGGATTTCCTGTAACGAATGTCCGTGTTCTAGATTTGTATTCATTCATTCACTAAGTATCTGTAATCTCTTCTCAAAGAAGTTGGAAAGCTTTACTCATTCAAATTATCAATGACTTTCGTTTGCAGTTTTGAACCATTCTACTCACTCGAGTGTTACGTCAGCAGTCTTTACACTAAGTGTAAAATATTTACGTTTTTCTGCTTTGTTATTGAAAACATAGCGATTGGTTCGTTTTTATAGGGTTTAAATAGTTGATTTTGTTAAATATGAGAGTACTTGTTTCCTTGATTTATGCATTTTGATGTCAGGGTCGATGAAATGTGGTTAGCAGTGGAATCAAGGATGTGTGTTTCGCTATATTTTTGACTCGTCAGCTGGATGAACCTGCATCACAGATTTGATGCTCACTAAGGGACTCGAATCCATCACCGTTTGCTCCAAACGCTATCTCATCTAACCACTTAGCTACTGGTTTACACAGGTTGATATAACCATGTATAAATATTCTCTATTATCATTTATTCACTTGGCCGCGCATCTAATACGGAGGTCATAATTTATTAACGTTTGAAAATAACTACATTTGTGTTCAGTTACCTATCCATATTCCCTGCAAATCTCTAACTTGGATTCTCTTTGTTTTTAGAAAACGTCTAATGACAGTGGGATTGATTCAATTTATCGCACACCGTTAGGACACTTATCCAACAGTCTTAAATCCCATCATCTTCGCAAAGTGAAGTGTAATGAATCTAACACTCACTCTTGTAACACTCCAATTTCTACAGCCATCTCAGATACCCAATGTGATACAAGTATCCCTTACTTTTTGGCACCTGCACAATCTCATGAAGTTACCAGTTGGGATCCTGCGATTAATGTCCACGAAGATGTACAACGTCCCACCGAGCAGCTTAATACTCATCCAAATATCAGACATACATGTTACTCTGACGGTGCTTTTGAACAGTCCCGTTCGGTTTTCTCACAAGTGTCGGATTCAGAAATTAAGAAATCACTATTAAGTAATAGTAATCAACTTGTCAACTCAACAGTTAACCGACCTTATAACAATTTATCTGGTCTTCCTCTTTCCTCACCTTCACATCCAACTGCTACAGAGATCATAACAACGCAGCATGCTGATTGTGTGAAAGGTGACACTAATATTTCCAGATCCGAGTTATCATCTAAAAGTAGTAGCAAGCCATTCTCAGCCCATCCTTTACCATTAAACACGTTTCGCTTGAAGCCAATGAGAACATATACACGTCTAGCTGTGATTAACATTCTACAGGATGAGTCTGCTTGCCTGGAATTTTTAGGAGGTTCAGCTAAAACTCGACAAAACCAGACTTCAGTAACAAAAAGCAGTCAGAACTTGCGAGTTGTTGAGGTGATGGGTATCAATAATACTGGACAAAATATTTTGATATATAGACCAAATATGGGAAAAGGAGTACCGTTAAATGTTCAAGGGCTCGGTGACCCATCTCAATCAAATTTAGCCAACTCTGAAACCACGAACTTTGGGAGTCCTCCACCTGCATCGCCAGGTGATCCACTCGAGTTTTATACTTTAAATACCTTACCTCAAAAGTACTGGCGAAAATATCAATTTATTTCCAAGTGAGTACATTAGGTTTATTAGTTATCGATGCATAATATATTTTTTATGTATCCGATGTCAATTGGGGGTTAATTTCTCATCATCACTGATCATTTGGTCCATCAGAAAAAGATTATTTTATAGAGTTATCTGAATACTGTTGGAGCTGTTGGTTATCAGTCAAGCATTCAATTTCCAGTCAATAAGCCACAGATTTGCATCCGTCTTCAACTAATAATATGTAGACAACAAAGTGATACAAGTCAGTGCACCTTCGTGACTGCTAAAGTTTTTGTTATTTGAGTTGTATGTCATTCCTCGATTAGTGTTATTTTTTACTTGTGGCTGTTCTCCTCGTCTATGAAAGTTACTACCCTTTAGCAACATTAAATTATTGTACTTAGAAATAATATTTTTTTATTTATTTGTTTCAACACATAAATTTTGGTACAACAGGGCACCAAATATATATGCGCCACACCATATTTGTGTGTGTGAGCTGTGATATTGCCCGGGTGCCCAGACCGAAGCAGGTGGTTTTCTTAGGGGGCCACACTCCGAGCCTTTGACCTAAAGGTCTGACCCACAAGGCAGTGGAGCATCGTGAGGAGATGCATTCCCATGGTAGCCGGTGACCAACGATTGGTTCATACGCCATTCGTTCACTCAGGATACTGGAGCCCATGTGCACCATTGGTTTGGGATCCGGTTAAAGCGCCGGACATTCGCTTTTCGTTCTCTCATTTTCGTAAACAACACTTCCGCCACGAGAAGGCAGAAGACATCTTTTCACTGTATCGTTTCAGTGTGTTAGCGGGACATAGACTGGATTAAAGCGTGCTCAATGCACGATTGCTTTGGTGCACGCTGATTGGCTAATTCTTGTCCAATCAGCACTAGTCGACACTTGGAGAGTACTCTAGAATCTTCTCATGGAAAAACTATAAATATTCTGACGTTTTCTCTATTGTGCTTCTGACTTGCTTCTTGCTTCCATCTAACCTTGTTATTTGGAATATGATCTCTTTCCTGTTCAACCGTGTTCTGATTTGGGGACTTTTCGAGTGAATTTGTGTCCGAGACTACTAAGCTATAGGAATAGCTGGGTAAGAGAGAAATATAACACAGTGGTTAAAAATGATGAACTTCGATTCGTTATAGCATTCATACTTTTTATCAATATTTATGGACGCATACATCTGTAATGCTTACAAGTTAATTACCAAAATCATTAAGATTTAATTAGTTTCTTTCCATTTTTAGACGTGTTTTAACTTAATAAGATCTCATTTCAGAATATTGTTTTAATAGCTTTCATTTTATCATCTATACATGCTATTAGATTCGTTCAGATGGTTCGTGCTCATACTCCTAAAGTAACACTTTACACTAATAAAGTCAAATGTATGCTCATGGAAAATGGTCCATCAGGAGATTTTGTTACTGAATTCCATAATGATGGTACACGGGTATTATGTACATCTGATGGATCATTACGTATTACTCAGACAACAGAACAGGACAATTCATTGAAAGTTAAAACGAATATTACACCCACAACAATTACTCTTGATTCAAATCGAAGTCTTTCAACGCTTTCTCCAGAGATAAGAAAACTTATAGATTATGTATATGCCGTAAGTTGTTTCATTTTACCAATAATCACTGCAGCACAAATACTTTTATGACTATTAAATTGTCATTCATACGTTATATTTATCAATGATTTTTAATAGGTTATTGTTATACAAATTTCGGTATACAGGAATTAATGGACATCTATTTTCGATTGAAAAAGAGAAAACCTGTATTGCCTATGATGAGATACGTTCTGATAAGTTTTCCATCCCATTACTTAAAATCACTAGCGGTCCAATTTGGACAACATATTTAAGTGACAGAATGCTCGTTATGATATCTGGATACCACGGATTCTCTTTTTTGAATGCTTAAAAAGTTTTACAGATATAAAATCCCAAATCATGACCAACTAAACTGTCCACTAGTTACCAGTATTATTATTATTATTATTATTATTATTATTATTATTGTTATTGTTATTGTTATTATTATTATTATTATTATTGTTATTATTATTATTATTATTATTATTATTATTATTATTATTATTATTATTATTATTATTATTATTATTATTATTATTATTATTATTATTATTATTATTATTATTATTATTATTATTATTATTATTATTATTATTATTATTATTATTATTATTATTATTATTATTATTATTATTATTATTATTATTATTATTATTATTATTATTATTATTATTATTATTATTATTATTATTATTATTATTATTATTATTATTATTATTATTATTATTATTATTATTATTATTATTATTATTATTATTATTATTATTATTATTATTATTATTATTATTATTATTATTATTATTATTATTATTATTATTATTATTATTATTATTATTATTATTATTATTATTATTATTATTATTATTATTATTATTATTATTATTATTATTATTATTATTATTATTATTATTATTATTATTATTATTATTATTATTATTATTATTATTATTATTATTATTATTATTATTATTATTATTATTATTATTATTATTATTATTATTATTATTATTATTATTATTATTATTATTATTATTATTATTATTATTATTATTATTATTATTATTATTATTATTATTATTATTATTATTATTATTATTATTATTATTATTATTATTATTATTATTATTATTATTATTATTATTATTATTATTATTATTATTATTATTATTATTATTATTATTATTATTATTATTATTATTATTATTATTATTATTATTATTATTATTATTATTATTATTATTATTATTATTATTATTATTATTATTATTATTATTATTATTATTATTATTATTATTATTATTATTATTATTATTATTATTATTATTATTATTATTATTATTATTATTATTATTATTATTATTATTATTATTATTAGCTTTATTCAACATTATATTTTTGGTACAACATAGAATTCTCAGCATAAAGTATTTCAACAAGTTTCCTTTTCTTATACCTTGATCTATTGTGACGATAAATTTTGAATGATGACCGGTTAGATGTTAGGAGTTCGGTAATCCACATTTGATTAATGTTCATTCGTTTCAATGCATATTGCCAGCCACCATGATGTCGCTGATTGTACCTTTTTGTATCACGTATAGCGAAAGGTTGTAAACTTTTCATAAACGCGCCTGAATAAATTGTGCGCACAATAGACATAATGATGTGCTAAAACAAACAACAAAACAGATAACTTGATGAAATATCTAGATCGGAGGAACAGGTAGCCCAGATATTCAAGCAGGCCGCTCTCAAACCAGACATTTAGAGCGATGGGCGGAACACTTTAAGGAACAGTTCAGCTGGCATTTAGCTCATCTACAACTACCTACCATTCCCAAACAGCCTGAATAGAACACTGAAGTAGGTCCCCGACTCTGATTGCAGTTCAAAAAGTTATAGGTAATCTGAAACGAGGAAGAGCAGTTGGTCCAGATGGATTGGCTCCAGAGGTCTTTAAGAATGGTGGTCCAGTTTTAGCGATTAGGCTGACTAATATTTTAGCTAAAATCTGAGAATTGGACGTAATCCCATCTGGCTGGTCGCAATCACTGATTATCCCAATATGTAAGAAGAGGTCAAAATTATCCTGTGATTAGCATACAGTGATTAGTTTAATTAATATAACATCTTAAATACTAGCTTCAATAATTATCAGGCGCCTAACAAAGACTTGTGGACTACCAACACGAGAATACCAAGCAGGCTTCAGACCTGGTCGTGGCTGCACTGACTACATTTTCACCATTCATCAGGTTTTAGAAAACAGACATACTTATTGGCGTCTGACAATGGTGGTCTTTCTTTACCTAAAAGCAGTATTTGACTCTGTAGACCGAGAGGTTCTGTGGCAGTGTCTGTCATTGAAAGGCGTACCTCAAACGTGCATAAACCTTGAGAAAGCTCTTTACTCGAACACTACCACTCGAATGACAGCTTATGGTGAACTGTCGTCTGATTTTACAACCTCAAGTGTTATCCGGCGAGGCTGTCTACTACCTCTATTTCTGTTTAATTTAATCATAGACCTACTACTGGAAATAACGTCCTCGTCGACTGAGTTTTGAGGAATTGATCTCGTTCCAGGTGGTCCACTTATCGACTTAGAATACGCAGATGACATAGTCCTGTTTGGTGAAGACGCTGACAAAATGCAGAGCCTTTTGTTAGTACTGAACAACAACACCAGGATGTTTGGGGTGTGTTTCTCCACATCTACATGTGAATCGTTGCTTCAGGACTGGCCTGCGTCAACACCTGAACTAAGGATGGGGAGTAAATATCCCTTGCATCTGCTTGGATCACCTGTTAAGTAATAGTGAGGTTAGACTTAGTGTATCAGGGAATGATGGTAAATCAATTGATGAGGTTGTAAATCTTCATCGACTGAGGTTGTTGGACGAGTTATTCCTTTATTTCTGTATCATGTCCTTATATGAGATGTTTTTTACTACTGTTGAATTAACTACTTCTATGGATTTGGCGTTCATCTTGTTTTGCTAATGAGGTGTGCAAACTGGAACTGATGCATATGTGTGCCTGGTTCCTATATCTTAGTTGTCTGACTTATTGAGATGCACGGACTGATATATGGAAAAAATTGGAAATGCATATACTATTGGAATCTGTTCATAAAGATAACATAGTAAGTAAAGCTTATGTTTTCAGTTAGATCATGCGCTTCAGTGAAGGCTATTAAGATGCTCCAAGGCTCTGACAATCATAAAGCTCCTATTATGTTGAAAATTTCGGAAGTGATTGTTAATTAACTCAGTTTGAATATATATATATATATATATATATATATATATATATATATATATATATATACCACATAGTTCAAATTTACTTTCATAGTAAATTAGGGTTGATTTACTACTCTACTTTTTATTTGTGAATTAGTGCCGAGATCATTGCCGAAAAATTGAACAACTATTAGCCAGGATGGATTCAGAAGATACATCAGTTTTATCTTGTTCTTCATTTCCTGTTATATTAGGACATCGTCCTAATACAGGTTTTAACCTGATTACTTCGTCACAGAATTATCCAAAACCGACATCATTCACGAATGTGATAACGAATGAATTAGGTGATCAAGTTTCATTATCTTCACAACTGTATAATTTAATATCTGATTGTTTGAAAGAAAAATATAAAACTCCTTTATCAGAAAATCAAGCAAAACATGATCATTTGCCTACAAATGCAGTATTCGTCCCGAATGTGGGTTGGGCAAGCCAATTTAGTGACGATAGACTTCAAGTGCAATTTAATGATGGAGCCAAACTCTTATTAGTTTATAACCGAACTTTAGTCTATTCTATCCATTATTCTGCACCTCCTGAACACAATCAGGAACTACCAAAAGAATATGTGTACAACACATCTGATCCTCTCCCAGACCATATTTATCGAAGGTTAGAGGTAATGCCAACCGTTATCAATCAACTTCGTACAGTTGCCAACAAAATTATTTCTTGAAATTGTACAGAATAAATATACTTTCCCTACAAATTAGCATCAAGTATGGCTGTGAAAATTCTGTTTTTATCTAAAATTTTCAATTTCTATGGAATTATCATTCCACGTTCATACCTGTTCTTTCTTCATCTAAACTTTTGAAAAATTAATCCATCGCTCATAAAAATTTCCTTTTAGTTACCTTTCTTACTTTATTATTTGTTCATGCGTACTCCTTCAGTTTTCTTACTGTATCATCGTTCCAGTATTTTTCAGATGGCGCCTGTCCTAAAACAGTTTTTTTGTTAAATATATTTCTGTCTGTAAATAACTTGACTTACGATTTTTTTATTGGTTCATACTACTGTACGCATCGTAGAAATGTTGGTAGAACAAGATGTCACCTTTTCATAACACTATCTTAAATTACTGTTTAGTTCTCTTCTTTAATTATTCATAATCAACATCAATCCTGACAAAAGTGTACGTTAGCCCAAGTTGTCATACCAAGTTAACATTGAGTGATGAAATTAATAAGAGGAATGGCGAAATGGTCAAAATACTGATAATACCTGTGGTAATAAAGAATATTAAACATTAGTCTTCCGTAAACGTTTGGTCCAGGGGCCTAGAAGACGTCACTGTTCTCTTTACGGCAGTATGTAAATCATCCGTGGTCGCTGTATTAATACTAGTGGCACATTGGAACAATGATTGGACCTTAAAAGAAGTGTTGACATTAGGGATAGTAGAAGTAAAGAAGAGATTTGATCATAACCAATGTGATCTCGAGTGTTTTTGAAGGTGTGCAGACAGTTTTTACTCACCTGTTTCTCCAAATCGTGGGAAGGATACTCTTTAGTGAACCTGAAAAAATCGGTTTGAAGTGACCGTAGAGCTTAAGATGCAACTGATAGAATCCAATCACAAACTGTTTGAGTATAATAGGTTCATTACCAACGTTTGACTTGATAATTTCAAATAAATTGAGCATTCGGTAGATTGTTACAAATATATTATTGTATTTATTGTTTGAGTATAGGTTTCGATGCGTTAGCTTCATATTTTCAAGGCCATATCACCAGTGACAGAAATCAGTGAGACAAGGTGGAATGTGCTATATTTAAGGCCGATTTTTCCTAAATTCCTGTCGTTGTGGGAAGCTAACACCACTGAATAGGCTGATGATCTGTGGGGGACAAATTATTGACACCACATCTCACTGAATTTGACAGCACAACTCCGTCGGACTCTAATTTGCTACTTTTAGTTTTACTGCTCTCCAACCGACCTGAATAACATCAGGACTTAAAGAAACAAGTGTTTCAGTCAATATAATTCGATTTACCATCAAGATAGGGAAACCTAACCACGTTGTCACTGGACAAATATACAACAACATATATAAGCGAACAATATTGTTTTCGATTAGATCCTCATCAGACTTTACTCTAATATACAGTAATATTTATATGCATATACGAAATGATTAAACCAATCAAGGTAGTTTATGAGTCAATGATAACAATGGAAAAGATTACATAATAAGTAAAATGTAAAAAGTACAAATTGATGATGTGACAACAGATGCATTATTTTTGATAAAAATAATAAAGTCAGAATGGGTTTTGTGGAGATTTTAGAAATTTAACAGATTGAAATCATGAGTCAGTTGAAGCTAGATCACCATTGAAAACCTGGAAGCACTGGACGGCCGTTTTGTCCTAGTATGGGACTCCTCAGCAGTGCGCATCCACGATCCCGCACCACGCGGGGCTCGAACCCAGGACCTACTGGCTTCGCGCGCGAGCACTAGACCACTGAGCCGGCATCCAACGGTGTTAATGTCTAACTTCAACCAATCCACGAAGTTGCGCCACCGTACACCATTGTCTTCAGTGAGTTCCTATCTCGCAACAGACCTGGTTGAACTCCACTGGTAACGGCTTCTCACTAGAACTTCGGGAGTTTTTCCTGAAGTCAGTCACTAGTGAGCAGTTGATTATTATCAGAATGGGTTTTGTGGAGATTTTAGAAATTTCACAGATTGAAATCATGAGGTTCAAATCAATGTTACATAATCTGAAATAGGTCAATGATTAGAAAAATATAGAAACTGAGATAACAGTTATAAAATTATAAGATGACGTAATAAGAAATGTTCAGATAATTGGACCATGAAACGTATAGTTGAGAGAAAATAAAGTGGTAGGAGGGTGTGAAGAAAAATAATAAACGAAGAGAAAGTTAGAAAAAGAATAAATAAATTCATTTATTACTTAAGGCCAGGGGAGAGATAAGGGAGTTACAAATTTCTTCTGAACACAAAGACTTGGCTTGTTGGCTCGAATTCCTATAGCTTCTGCTATGTGCAAGAGACGAGATCGAACACCATAAGGAAAACTAGTGGGAATACGATAAATAACTTTGAACGACTTGTTTCTGTCCACTATATGACCACTATCGATCAAGTGTGATAGAATCGAGCTGCGTATTGTTTTGACGTAACCTTTTCCTAACCACAAAGGGAGGTGTTCACTAACTCGTTGGTTCAGTTGCCTGGTAGTGCGCCCAATATAGCTTTCTCCACAGGAGCAGCTGAATTCGTAGATACACATAGAAATGGCATAACCAGGTAACTTATCCTTCAATTGCGGAATCACCATCGATCGGGTCGAATACGATAGGCAGAGGTTGGCAGCATTCAACGTTCTCTTTGCTGCTCTAGTCAATCTATCCCGTAATACATCGCTAGCCAAATTACCATTCAATTGCAGTTTCAAGAAAAGCGGTTTCTTATTAGCCGTCAGAGTCACTATTTTCCTGTTTTGTACGCGCAAATGTTTCTTCAGGAAACCCAGTGGATATCCCAATTCAATCAAAATATTATGAATGTGTTGTAATTCTCTATCAATAGTGTCGACTGAGCATATCTTAAGAGCTCTATTTGCAAGACATTTGACTAAGTTTCTCTTATAATGAAGAGGCACAAAGCTTAAAAAATGTGTGTATTGGCTTGGAGAAGAACTTTTTCTATACACACCTCTGCTGACAGAACCATTTTCTTTTCTACCTAACAAAACGTCCAGAAAATTTAGTTTGTTATCTATTTCCTACTCATACAACAACAAAGATCAGTAAACGGATAATTTTACCCGATATAAGGATTAACTCCGAGATAACGAACAGATTATTAAGATCACTAGGAATAAGTATGGCCTACAAGCCGGCATATTCTCTGCAACCAATGCTATTCAGACCAAGGGACACCGAGGAATGGAGACAAGCCCAACATCATCTAAAAGATAAACATTTGTGATACACTATATGTGACAAAGTTACCTCCTCTTCGTCTAGGTCAATATGAACTCCAGTTAGCTATTGAACAACACGACAAAGCTTCACTCATCAGTGCATTTGGACATGAATTTGACTGGGACAACGTTGAGAAGTTGGAGAGAAGAAACACCATGAAAGTCGGTGATAAATCTTGCAAATTGAACGCTATATTCGTTTCCTAAGCTATTCTGAAACCCCCAAGCTTGAACTATACAGCGACCTGAACAACAAGAGAGAAGACACAAAGTATGCGAGAAGTACTTTACTCCAAGGTTCATTTTAACACAGAAAATATAGGGATTTTATAATATTTTTAAATGTCCTTGGATTGCTCGAAGATTCTGGAATGCTACTAAACATTGTAGCAGTATAGCAGTCAGCCAATCAGAACATCTACATGTGACGTTTCACTTGTTTGATATTTCTGGCTAAAACTTCAAGTGAACGCTGACTGGATGGAACGCTTCTTAGTGTTTCCTGATGCTTGCTTGTCTTTTGCAAGCAATTTTCTGGATCACTCCAACAGTCGGGGAATTTCAAGAAGCTTGGTACTCTAATTAAACATCATTCAATAAACACATAGAAGTCGACCAAATCTATCAACCAATCAGAAAAAGGGTTAACAACGAGGTTAGATCTGAGGTCTGGGGAGAAAGCAATATGAGTAGACATACAAGTCACAACTACGCAACTATGGATAACAACCTATCAAATTCCAGGTCGACAAAATAGGCTGTCCGTCAATTGTGGAGAAATCCTAGTTGCTCACTCTTCGAAATGAAAGCCTCACAATAAATCCGTCCAGCTCAGAGACTGCAACAACTCCAACATCCTCATCCCTTGATACAAATATTCTCGATCATATATTTCAAGCGAGTTAATGACAGGAATATTATCGTGAATAAAGACATTACTGGTCAACAGAATTTTAATGATTGCTTTACAACTTGGTCATACTCTCAAAACAAATAATAACTTCCCAGAATATCCTGTCGAAGCCTTTATATCACAGATTGACTTCCAAACAACGAATACCCAGATTGGCGTTGGCGCCACAGCATATTTAGTAAAACTCATAAGGCTTTGTACTGAAAATAAGTCATAACCTTGCGAGAACTATTCCAACAGTACTGATGGCAGAAACCGTTACGTCACAAATATACCCGTATTGCTTTCAACAGCACGGTGACTAGTCTTTTAAAAGCCTAAACTTTCTAAGAACAAATGTTATCATATGCTTAATTGAGGAATCTTTCAGTGCTCGAATAACTCATTTATACCCTGAACATCATTTAGTAATTACGATTAACTCAAGATCAAAACAGTTACCTTTCTATAATATTGAATGAATATCTGGTTAGATTATGAACTAAATGAGGCTTGGAAATGTTAATCGCTGTGTTGTAGCTTAGCAGCTGGAAGATATGCTCAGTGCGAGACCTGAATTTTCTGAATATATTTCCATCTCTGGGTTGTCACTGAGTCGTTGCCAGTAGCCCTTAAATGAAATATCTATTCAGCGTTAAATGGCTTCTGAATTTTTTCACTTATTAAAGAGAGATATACTTTGATTAGGTGTTCACTTAACAAGAACAAGAAACGGTAAATATTCTTATAACTGTGTGCGGATGTAATGATTGTTAATTCTATCGAATAAACTAACTCAGTTGTTGTCAGTGTTGATTTTTCTTAATACAAACCATTCAATTCATCTTATTTACTAAATTATTTTGTACATTGATTCAAAAGAAACAAAACAGTGGTAATCGTAAAAAGCTTAATATGCGGGTAAACTAATGCATACATCGAAATTTTATGTAGTTACTGAGACCAAGTTTAGTCAAATATGATTAGATAGAAATAATTACAGTTATTAAGGTCAAACTGACTAAACGTTTACTTAGGTAATACTTAAGAATTTTCTTGTAGTTCACCATAGAGACAAATAAAGAAGGAAAATGTGTATTTAAGCTAAGTGAATAATTAATTCCAGCATAAACATGTAAATAGATGTTCACTAGTTTCGATGACTTATTTAATTTGTTTGTCTCAGATAAGTAACTATTTTCCACAGAAATTCACCTTAATTCAAGATTAGTAAGTTTCAGTCTGTAGAAATGAAAATTATTTCCTTTGACGAAAAAGAAAAACTGATGTCATGTTTACTCACCAAACAGTTGGTTTTTCTCATTTACATATCATATGTATACTGTCATTTCTTTACACCGTTAATGAAATGCAATATAAGTTACGTAGATAAAATGAACATATGTAAGTCAATAGTAATTAATCTATTATATTTTGATAAATTCGTTCGAGATAATAACAAATATCATCGGAACTCTTGAAAGATTCTTTAGTTCGTCTTATACTCAAATACCCTACAGATATGTTTATCACATTTTTTATATTCTTATAATTATAAATCGTCATTGTACAGTTTGCTTTTTGCCACTTTTACATATTAGTGTAATCCAGAGTAATCTCTTCTCCACATCTCTTTAGATATACCTTTTAAAGTTCTAATTAAATCACTTTACGAAACGAAGCAAATTATCTATGAGGACTACTAAAAGAGAAAATTTGCATAAATTATGTGTAAATGTATTAAGAGAAAAGAGACTTCTAATTGCCCATTTTATAACTCTGGAAAAGTTAATCAATATCAGGATACTTGTACAAATATACGACATGCCTGAAAATACGAGGCGATATGATGTAAAGTGAGGTATTCAAATTTACAAATAGTAAGATTATCTTATTTCCATTGAATGTACAAATGTAATAAGAATCCAATAAATCTTGACATTTTTACATATCAGTATCATTTTCTGATGGTCCCTATGTAGAATGTAAATAAAAAAGTAGTAGTTTCAGCTTCATACACATTGAACAAAAAGAATGATAGAGATCATCAATTATTTGTCTTTTGTGCTTATGGATCAAATGTTACTAGAGCGAGTATGCATTATAATAAATTCTAAAGTTATTAAGCAAAGAAATAATAATAAAGTGGAGAACAGTAATCCAATCACTATTTATGGCGAAACTCTGGAAGATGTAGAATCTTTCACATACCTGGAAAGCATCATCGATGAACAAAGAGGCTCAGATGCAGACGTAAAGGCGAGGATTAGTAAAGCAAGGACAGTATTCCTACAATTGAAGAACATATGGAACTCAAAACAACTTTCAACCAGTATCAAAGTCACAATCTTCAATACGAACGTCAAGGCAATTCTACTGTACGGAGCTGAAACGTGGAGAACTAATACAACCACCATCAAGAAGGTACAAGTTTTTATAAATAGTTGTCTACGCAAGATACTCGACATCTAATGGTCGGATACCATCAGCAACAGCCTTCTGTGGGAGAGAACAAACCAGCTTCCAACTGAAGAGGAAATTAGGAAAAGACGATGGAAATGGATAGGACATGCACTACGCAAATCGTCAAAATGCAACACGAGGCAAGCCCTAGCTTGGAATCCTGAAGGAAAGCGGAAAAGAGGAAGGCCTAAGAACACATTACGTCGGATAATAGAAGCGGATATGGAAAGGATGAATAACAAATGGAAGGAGCTGGAAAGGATTGCCCAGGACAGGTTTGGATGGAGAATGAAGGTGAGCGGCCTATGCTCCTTCACGAGGAGTAACAGGCGTAAGTAAGTAAGTAAGTAAGTAAGTAAGTAAGTAAGTAAGTAAGTAAGTAAGTAAGTAAGTAAGTAAGTAAGTAAGTAAGTAAGTAAGTAAGTAAGTATATGTGAAATGAAGCTGTGTATTAATTTATTTAAATAAGATGATAAATGTGGTTAATGAAACCTGAATATTTAAGGTGAAATACATCCTCACTGATACTCTGATTTCGATATATATATATATCTCTTTCATTCAATGTAAGTAACACCTTCACTTTACCTGTATACTTTTTATTTGATCTTTTCTAGTAATTAACTACTAAATTACATAATAAATAAACTTTTATATATTATTTCGTCTAATGTTTCATCAAACAAACTAGATCAAAGCTTGCTCTTATCGAAAACTATGAAACTCTATACTAGTTGTGTAACTATCACAAGTTTTCATAGGTGAAACCTAAAATCTATTCCATATTCTCAGTAAAATAAACCCGAATTAATCCTAGGGATTAAAATGTTATCGTTTAGCTAAAATACTGCGTATGCTAACTTATAGGTTTAAAAAAAACGGTTTTATAGAATATGTGTTTTGATTAGGCGACCACCACTAGCACTCTTTATATGTCTATGTATGTTGCTCGAAATTATTGTATTAATTCATTGTCAGTTTTCAGGTTATTGAGTTTTGTATCTAAATAAGTGAGTGTTGTCAACTGGCCATAAAATCATTAGATATTCCCTTTATTTGAAAAGTTGTCAATGCAAGTATTACTTGTATTACGTACAGCTGAAATTACTCCATTTAAAGTCCCGATTTCGAGTGTTTTGAATACACGTTTATACAGGGTTGAATAATTTTATAACCACTTAAAGTGGACTAAATATACCTAAATCAGTGAATTACGCTTTATTTTATTTCTTCCAAATATTTGGGATAAAGGGATTTGCATTTACTCTCATACTTACACATTCTCTTCTCTATAATCCCTTCTGAACTAGGTTTAAACTAAAGAGCAATTCGAATCATTAGTCAAAAATACCAACGGTGGGTTGCATACACCGATTTTCTAAGTATTTTCTAGCAATAGCGATTTGTAATCAAATGTTAACAATTAGAAATATTAAGTTCCATGTAATCTTAGTTTTGAATGGGAATGATGAAATATGCTAAATACCTAGTGTAACATCTTTATAGGTTTAACTGTATAAATAACGTGGAAGCACTCGGTTTGATTGAAAACATCAAAACACATTTGCATAAAACCTGTAAAATATAGTCGAAAGATGATGAAAAAACTGATTGAGAAAAACATATATATTAACAGAAATTAATATATCCGTGGTCTCCGGATCGAAACCTCATTCTATCGTTAAAATACCGATTGACGTTGGAAACTTCCTGTAATAAATCCACATATAATCATGAAACAATATGTAATTATCCCCACTTTACTGTATGGTACTTTGATGAATAATTTTAATAAATGTTTGTGTAATAGTCATTAGGCCCATTCAACATAATTTGCATAAAATATAGACCCTGATTACAATAAAACACATTCTTAACAAAAGGATTATCTTTTATAAGTAGATATGCAAGAAATTAAGATGAACATCACAAATGCTATAAATCTTATTCATAATTTCAATATGAAATGTGTTTGTCGTATATACACACATACATTCAATCAGTATGTGAGTGATACATATAAGTGCATAATTTTCACTAAACGTTTGATTTCAAGCGTCTGATGTTATCCTCAACGGTCTATCATAAATATTTCAGTACAACATGATCCAAAATGCCAGATTAAAGAACGTGAAAATAGTAGAAGTTATGTTTCACAATGAAATCTCTAATTAAACCTTTGACATGTAGCATTCACTTACTAAATGGACAAGAAAATATGTCCATGAGAGCCAGACAGTTACTAAATATTGAAAAAGTAACTGATATTTTCAACCGTAGTATTTTTTTCGCTTTTTTACTGTTGTCCTGGTTACTATGTTCGTTTATTTCTATACAGATAATTTAGTTATTGTGAGATTCCCACAGTTATTCACCGAATAGAAAATTATTTTTAACGTATTGTTTTACTCAAATCTATGTGATAAACATTCTTTATGAATAGAATATTAGGAACTGTGTTGTATTGGAATGATAGTACTTAGATATGATAACAGTCAAAGAGAAGTATCACTGCATATACTATTTTAATACATTATTTGAACTTTTGCATAAAAGAAACAACTACTGAATTAAGTATTTAATAAGTTTTATAAATAAATAAATAATTTAACATGAACCAATATGGATGACCTATTAAGTACGAAGAACATTTTTCCCCTCTGAATCTGTGATATTATTATTAATGTTCATGAAAAGCTGCTTTATAATTAGTTGGATGTGATACTTCAAAAACTCAGTTATTATAATCTTACCAAATTACATTTAATGATAAATTTCTGTTCTGTTAGTAAGCTTACTCCAACTTGACATAATACCACAACTCAACGATTAAAATTACATAATTTATTTGTCGACACTTTTTTCCCTTAAAATAAGTTTGTTAATTTCAACTTATATTCTATTTAAAAATGTCAATACAACAATTAAGTTAAGCAGAATAGGTTGGTTGGCTAGAATGAAACTCTATTACAGTTCAGTTAGTCAGTCAGCTACAACGTAGGACTAGGCACAGATATGCATCAGCCCAAGTTGCCATACCTTATTAACACGACAAGATGAACACCGAATTCATAGAAGTAGTTAGTTCGATTCAAATATTTGATGAACATTTTGACCTTCATGACGTTTCACAATTCAGTTACCTTAAGATTTGTTTCAACTACTTTAGAAAGCCAGGTTTTTTCAAGTTGTGACTTCCCTCATAAGCCACTGGTTTTTATCTAAATTGAAAATATTTCTAAAATTAGATTCAGATCAACTCCTTCAACATAATTTATAATCTTGATGAAAAATAATTAAAAAGTAAGTGAAATAGATGTTTACATTACAGACGATAATTGTTTTATTCACTGAGATGCCTTAACGAAATTGAGAGTACAGTGGATTATGTTGCTAGGGTTTTGGGTCACTCATTTACCAATAAACATAAAGTATTACTTTTTATTCCCCCTTTTTTTCCAATTTTGTTGATTTTTCACATTCCCAAAAATTTACCGTGTTTGTCAAATAATTGAGGTATTTTTAGAAAGTTTTAATTGAATATTTACTTTATTCCTTAACTTTCCAACATGACTATTGACAACAAATTTTTTAAGAAAGAAAAAATATGCCTGGCTATCAACTGATTCAGACCTATAATTGCACACAATCCCTCAGGAGAACATCGAATAAAAGGAGAAAGGAGAGTTAAGAAAGGAATAAAAGCATAAACATGTTCATCAATCCATGGTATCACTTCCTACCTTTCCGTTTATTTACCAACTTAATTCATGTTCTGATTAATGGTCCTAATTTTACTAGCTGTGAACGTTGGGGGCATGAAAAATTAACATTGTTTCCATATAGTAAACAATTATTCTCTAGTTTCAACCTATTTTAAACTCTTCTCATTTCATTCTGAGTTTTAATTTCTACATCATCTTACATTCACATTTTTGCATATTGTTCATATATTCATCCGCTGAACCATTTCCATGCACCATAGTTATGAAAATTCCCTATTTCACTAAGCAGTCTCTAACACACAGGCTAACAAACGCTTTTCTAGAGTAATACAGTAAATTTTTCGTGTGATTAAATGTGTTTGACGTCTCGTTTCCTGGACTAAGTAGCTTAAATTGTAAAACTTTCATTGTCTTTTTTTGAACAAAATCATCAAAGCCAGTTTAAATTTACTAAAGTACTATTGCTTATCAGTGACCAACACATCTGAGAATCTACAAGATGTTCTGTGATCACGTTTGGCAAGACTTATAGACTTGTAAGTAATAATATTTTTCCAGTTTAGTGATTAACTATATAAACGGACCAAAACAACAGGAATAATTTGTCTATACTGTGACTAATTGAGGAAGCTGTAATGCATAATTTGAATGGCACGATTCTAACAATAATCAGACTAAATATTTGAATTAAAACAGCAACAGCGAAGCAGTACATAAAAGACTTGTTCAGAAATCATTAAGATGAACCGAAACTCCCTATATCACTTTAACAGCACAAAGAATAGAGAAACCATCTTCGAAGTATTTTCTGAATAATGTCTAGTAATTCAAATTATCAGTGAGAAACCATCCTCATAAACTTAAAACGCACTATCATAACGATTACGAGAGATAACTGAAGATTGACAATATTCATATACATATCCTGTTGAAGTTATTGTAAAAGTCAATGAAGTTATAATAAAGAAAGTAAAAACTGTGTAATTTAATTGATAGTCTGTGCAGAGTAGAATTTAAAATGAACTTTTAATTGAAATTCGTTCATCATTTACTTAAGATGAATCGTTCATTCGTATGTAAGGTCAAGTAAAGCCGAGGACTGTACCTATAACGACAGTTAGTTTAAACAGTACATGAAACATCTAACGAGACATTAAATTTGAGTGTTAGTTAAAATTTGCATTCAATTGGTTATTAGTTCGGGAAAATAAAAGAACAGGAACATATCTAGATAAAATGGCTCTGTTTAGAAACTAATTTATAAAGTCTAATAACGGAGTACGGTAGTAATTCCCGTTTAATTTTGATTAGTAAAGCTAGCAATCTTGGCTGAAAAATTCTGATTCCATAGTAATTTTTAAGTCAAGCTGAAGATGTCGACAGGACTAGAAGCAAAAGTTGTAGAATTAAGTAAAACTCATTCACACATAAATACTATAGTAAGATGAGTGATACTTTCCAAATTTGTAGTTAGGTGATATTGAATTATCTTTTCATTATTATAAAGAAGTTGCACCGTTTTGTTAATGCATAAATTACTCGCACATTGTACAGTGAAAATGATTATGAGCTAAATGTACTCTTTATCCATTGATAGTTTGAAAGTTTTCAAGGTGATTAACAAACAATCAAAATCCAACCTTTTGAAATTCGCCGAAGTGATAGCAATCAAACGTCTGAAACCAGATCTATGTATACAAAGAGAGACAGTAATAAATCTTTCTTTCAATGGTTAAGATCATGAGTCAGTTGAAGCTAGACCACCATGGAAAACCTGGAAGCACTGAACGTCCGTTTCGTCCCGTCGTGGGACTCCTCAGCAAAGCGCATCCACGACCTCATCCCCTGCGAGATTCGGACACAGGACATACTGGTTTCGAGCGCGAGCACTTAACCACTAGACCACTGAGCCGGCATTCAACGGTGTTAATGTCTAACTTTAACTAATCCACGAAATTGAGCGACACATTCACCATTGTCTTCAGTGAGTTACTATCTCACAACAGACCTGGTTGAACTCCGCTGGTCACTAATTCTCACTTGAAATCCACAAAAAACCCATCTGATAATAATCGACATATGCTCACTAGTGACTGGCTTCAAGATGTATATCCTGGAGTTCTAGTGAAAAGTAGTGACCAGCGGAGTTCAACCAGGTCTGTTGTGAGATAGTAACTCACTGAAGACAATGGTGAATGTGTCGCTCAATTTCGTGGATTAGTTAAAGTTAGACATTAACACCGTTGAATGCCGGCTCAGTGGTCTAGTGGTTAAGTGCTCGCGCTCGAAACCAGTATGTCCTGTGTCCGAATCTCGCAGGGATGAGGTCGTGGATGCGCTTTGCTGAGGAGTCCCACGACGGGACGAAACGGATGTCCAGTGCTTCCAGGTTTTCCATGGTGGTCTAGCTTCAACTGACTCATGATCTTAACCATTGAAATTACTACAATCTCCACAAAAAACCCATCTTATACAAATCTTTCTTTGCCCTGATAACATTAAACCCCTTTTTTACTTATTACGTCATTCATTATTCCAACTCTTCCTGAAGTTTAAAATTACATCATTCATAGCTGACTGATTTCAATTTATATTTTTCTTTATTACCATTAATCTATTTTCAGTTACTTCATTGCATAATCATCTAATGTGTTTTTTTTTTTAATCCATGAGTTCTAATCACTATTTAAATGTTCTGCAACTTTCCCTTCGAAACAAAATTTTATGACCTCATTAACTCTACCGGAATCTTCGCCAAATCTTGATACACATATGCATATATATTCATCCTTAATCACCCTCTTATGTGCAAGTATATCAATAACTGTAATAACTCTAATTTTCAAATATTTAAGGTTGTAAGCAGCTGATGAGAACCTAACGAAATAAAATAAAATGAATATTATTCTGCACCAATCTTTGTTCTTGCTCACTTAAATTATTATTGGATCAATCAAAATTTTTTCGTTAATCAGCAATGTACCAGTAAATAAAAAATTCATTCACATTGAACTTGTAGGTATCGTTACCAAGGTTTGACTTGATAATTTCGACTAAATTGAGCATAGGGTAAATTGTTATAAACATATAAAGTATTTATTCATATTGAACGTTTTAATAAGATGAATGAATTGATTGTAGAGAAAGGTAAAATTCTAACACCTTTTTATTGTTATTAGGTTGAACTTAAAATGAAAAATAAATAGAAATAAATTGAATATTTGGAAAAATAAAGGCTACCAATGAGAAAAAATTAAGTAAGGATACCATGGTAACAAGTTCAAATAAGATATTACATTGTTAGACGTAGAAAATCTATACTTAAAGTAGAAAACAGAGAATAATCAAAATTATTCAAGTAGAATGTTCACCTTTTTTGAACATAGAAAAAAATTAGAGATAAATACACCTTAAAGGTCATATATAATTCAATAATTACGTGTTACTTCAAAAATCTAAACAGATATATTTTTTAATGAATAGCTTGTTATAATTTGAGTAGATTGAACAGGTTTATCACTTTATAAAAAATATTTCCCGTATACATTTATACTTAAACCTGACGTTGATAAAGTGCAGAGTCTTTTATTAGTACTGAACAACAACATCAAGATGTTTGGGGTGTGTTTCTTCACATCTAAATGTAAATCGTTGCTTCAGGACTGGCCTGCGTCAACACCCGAACTAAGAATAGGGAGTGAAGTAGTCGAACGCGTCGACATCTTCACTTATGTTGGAAGTCTGATGAGTTCTAAAGGGTTGGCGTCGAACGAAATCTCAGTACGGATTTAGAAAGCTTATACGGCTTTCGTCAACTTACGTCACCCTTCTCTCAATTAAGGAGCGAATATACTTCTTAGCAGTTCGTTCTGTTCTACTTTATGGCTGTGGAACGTGACCATTAAGAGTAGATGATACTCGTAATTTACTAGTATTTGATCACAGATGTCTTAGAAACATTGCCAACATCTGTTGGAATCGCCAGGTAAGTAATAGTGAGGTTGTGAATCTTCACCTACTGAGATGGTTGAGCCACGTGTTACGTATGCCTGAACACCGATTACCACGACGCGTATTGTTGACTAGTGTTGGGAATGGTTGAAAGAAAGTTAGGGGCGATCAAACAAAGACGTGGTACCAGTGCTTGAAGTCACTAACTTCTGGTGTGAGCCATGTTGGCAGATGCAGACTACTTGGTTGAGGTCCACGCGACTGTTGTAACCAATGTTTGGAGACTCTGGGTGACGCGGCTTAGAATCAATCACAATAGCGTAGATGTATACACTGTTTGTCCTACCTTAAACTGTGAGATTAAAATTACTTTATACTTTTATTTCTACGAACTAATTCTCTATCTCTGTATCATATCCTTATATGAGATGCTTTTTACCACCATTGAATTAGCTACTTCCATGAATTTGGCGTCCATCTTGTTGTGCTAATGAGGTGTGGCAACTTGAAATGATGTATATCTATGCCTGGTCCTACGTTGTAGCTGACTGACTAACTGACTGAAATATGAAACGGCTGTCCAGTGCCTGCAGTTTTTCAATAGTGATTTAACTTCTATTGGTTCATTAGTTCAATGAAAAAAATATAATCTAAAGCATAATTATCAACAATAAAGCTGTAATTATAATATGTCACAGTTTGATAACAGTTAAATTCTTGTCTTTAACACACATATTATATACACTAAAATAATGACACATCGTTTCAAATATTAATGGTCTAGTAATTATTTATGTCTAACATTTAATTAAAAGTTTCCAATTAAGTTATCATTAACTTAATTAATTTTTGATTTAATCTTTGTTCTTACCTTAAACCTACCCTGGTAATATTGACTTATTATCCAGAGTGATTAGGTTTCGCTTTGTGTTCACATTATTATTATTATTACTCTTATCATTATCCTTATCTCCTCTTACCCCGTTTCCTGTCTAGTTGACCTTTTATTTTTATATATAAATGCTCTTAACAAGTACATGTGTGACCAGATTGTTCGAAATGTATTGCGCTAATATATCACATAGTTCTGATAATCTTCGTCTTCTAATATCATTATCGAAATTAATCTTTATCTTCATGATTTGCATACAATGAAATGAGAATATTTAAACTTTATAATTTTTAATAATAATCGAATAGATTATTTTCAATATGATTCAATGTACAATCTTGATTCGTTTTATTCTTCTATAAATAAATATTTATAAATGAAAAGAATTATATTTCATTTAAATATTTAAGTGAAAATTCCCATTTTGACATTTGATAAATAAAGAAGAGGATGAATCGAGCGAAGAAATTTCTGAGATGGTGGAGAAGATTTGTAGCTCAGGTGGATGATTTTGGTGGAGTTTTGTTCTCTGAGCTGGATAGAAGTTTGTGCTGATGATGTCGTTCAGAAGAACGATGAAAGCTCCACGACCAAACCATCCAGCTCAGAGAACAAAACTCCACCAAGAAGAAATTTCTCTTCAATTAGTTTTGCATCATAGCTCTACACTAATATATACATTTATATGGAATTTACAATAATGAAATAATACTCATCGAGTGGATACATTACGTAGTAACAATTACTGAATGTTAATTTATAATCGAAATATCATTATGTAATTGTTACACTGTGATGTGTGCTACTTATATTGATATAAGTAGTATATGAAGCGAGTTAAAGAACGTAATGTCTGGCAGCAGAAGATGGGGGAAGATCAAGTAAAGGAAGGGCGGGGACGCAATGCAATTTGTAAGAAAACGCATGAACAATGAAATATGAGACAATGGATTGATGATTGTAACAGCAACAGTCCGGTTTGATATGATGAAATGATATTTTGCAAATTAACGATTTACTATTTGGTTTTTTCTATTTTACCGAGTAACTCTGTAATTGTGTGGTAAATACATCCGGTTCTCTCACTCGTGTTCTGTTCACTATAACTTTACATGTCCACTCGATGAGTATTCTTTCATTATTGTAAGTCGTATATTTATATATTAGTGTAGAGTCAACTAATTGGGGAGAAATATTTAAGTAATATGCACACATCAAAAGAAATAATTGAATTATTTCGTTTTTTTAACATTATTTATTTATTTATTATTTTTATATTTTTTCATAGATACACTATTATTACTTTCAACACTACTTATACTTCCATTAAATTTATTAAGTTTTTTGGTATTTTGATAGTCGAAATTTTGTTGAATTTTCGATTTATTGATGAGCTGTAAAAAAAAAGAAGGAACAATAAAGATTATTATTCAATAAAATAAAAATATTCATAAATGAATAAATATTTATTTCAATGGTTGAGGTCATGAGTCAATTGAAGCTAGATCACCATGGAAAACCTGGGAGCAGTGAGCATCCACGACCAAACCTCATGTGAAGAGTCCCACACTAGGACGAAACAACCATCCAGTGCTTCCAGGTTTTCCATGGTGGTCTAACTTCAATTGACTAATGATCTCAACCATTGAAATTACTATAATATCCACAAAAACCCCTTCTGATATGAATAAATGTTTTTCAAATAAAACTATTAATTAAAGCTAAATTATTCAGATTTTGATCAATTCTTAATTCGTCATATAATATGAAATATAGAGATCAATATTTGTCTAACTGATGATGTTTCAATGTTGAATTCGATAGAGTAAATGATTGGAAATGTTTTCTTTAGTCATTTAGACCCTTCTGAACTTTCTGAATTAATAGTCAACCATTATATCGTTAATCAAAGTATATATAGAGAGCTAACGACAACAAATATATTGAAATAAACTACTAACTACTGAAATCTTACTACTTTTTGATGGAAAAAGGATATCGAAACGGTTGTAATTCGTAAGTTTATCATTCGTATTCGTTTTAATCCAGGTTCAACTTGTATATACTTTACTATCAATTAACTAATATTGTAATTTCGTTATGATTCTAAATATAACTGTTAATTTATTCATTTGTTACTTCACCTATTATTGCTATTTGTGTATATTTTTCTAATACCTACACTAAATTACTATTTTTGCATTAAACAAAACTTGTTTCTATTATAACGGAACGGATATTATAAAATGTAGAACTGGTTCTTTTCAAATTATTATTCATTGTCATTTTGTTATTTAATTGTGAAGACACTAGATTACGGTATATGGGTTGATTCGTTAACTAGTGTTATGCTATTTACTATTCCTAATTTGTTGTAAGTTTATTATTCACAGTCTCTTCTATCCACAGCCACCTTTTGCTTGGTCATGTATGATTGTTAATTGTCATTTTGTGGTGTGATGTGATCTTGTATGTTTGTTTATAAATTACATCTACTTGAAATATAATATTCGTTGAGGTTGTTCACTAACCTCTGGACTCAAAGTTGGGGTAGAGAGAGAACTTGCGGAGTCGTGGACCAATAAGGACCTAGTAGTTGATTCAAGGTGATTGGTTCTAGTTGGAGGTGTAATTGGTCAACTCAGAGATACTATGTTAATTAGGATATTGATAGTGGTTTTTTAACGTGTTATTAGTCATAATCGTTTCACAAACAGATAAAATAACATAATTACTTCTTTCTCAATTAAACGTTCATGTAAAATATAGAAATTAATCGAACACCTTATCTGTAGGCGAATAAATTGGATACTTTTAGCGATTCAAACCATTATTTGAATAGGATCGCTAATATACTTCATAGTATCTAATATCCCGCTAGTTTATTGGTTCATAAACATAAACTTCCAACATTACCTACATTTTTAAAATTCCGTTTTTATATGAGAAGTTGAACCTTTGATATACTGATCGAAAACAAAATATTGTGGTATGTTACTGCATATTAATTATCACGTAAGAAATAGTTTAAAATATTATAAACGCACGTAATTGTCAGAGGAACCGGAATGACCTTCATTTAGCTTCATGGTTAGTGTAGCAACTTCTCGTCTTGACTCATCTAAACGTGACTCTAGTTTCTCTCGATAGATACGTTCACACTCCAATGTTGCTTTCAATTCTTCAATCTGTCTAAAAACAATAGTGTGTAGATGGATTTACAATTAATTATATCAGTCAGTTAAATAGCTTTTAGCTAGAAGAACACATTTTATGTTCCAGCTCCATGACTCTTTAGAAAGAAATGTTTTCATAACTTTATTGGTGAAGTTAACTTTGGAAATCTGCTGTCACCGTTATACTACTACCACACAAACTGTTTGGGCTACCAGTTCAATGAAATGTATTACACTCAGATAAATGGGTAAATAAATGCGTAGCATAATTGGTGAAACAAAAACACCTTATATTTTATCATGAGGCATTAAAGTTAGAACGGTAAAATAGGAGAAAGAACAACAAAATCAAGTATAGATATTCGATTTTCACGATTAAAAAATGTTTTTTTAGAATCTTCATTTATGATACATGCTCCTTCAGTATAAGCTATTTAATTGCAAATATATATGCTATTGTACAAGGATGCATGTTTATTTTCGGTGTAATCCATTCCATGACGTGATGTCAACATTTAAGAATTCAGTTAAACTTAGAGTTTGTTTATAAAATTGTCAGTGTGAAGAATTGTATGATAATGTACATACATCAATTTTTTACTGCTACTTTAAGAATTAAAAAAGAATTCTTGTGTTAAAGCGTAGTTCTTCCAAATCTGGACACTATACAATAAGTTTCTTACTATTAATCTCCTAAACATTATGTTATATATTGAATGGAACTGAATTCCATCAAACAGGTTGCATATGATTTGTACATACGATTTATAGTTAAACGCTTTTACAAAAAGCTATAAACATTTATCGGTCAGTTGTCTATTGTTAAATCTTAAGTTAGTTATCGTATGATCACTGTATATATAATTAAGTTACGAATTAGTTGACAGAGAACTCTTCTTAAGCAATGATACTATTCGACACAGTCCCAACACAGTCTCACATAGACAAAGATAGTGAAAAGATTCAAAATACTCTAAAATTCCCAGATGAAAATTCAAAAATTTTAGTCATGTATTTGACGTCTTACAAAGTGACTTATGTCAATATCAGGTTAGACAGAAGAAAAGAGGAAGACTGAGTTTATCAAACCTTTAAATCATCCTGAAATTTAAGTCAATACCTATACGCTTTTGACAGAAAAAGTCTCAATAAGGACACAAAAGATGTTTGAAATATAATGATTCATCTCTTTTGTGACAGTGAGGAAACAGCTAAGTTCATATAACAGGAGGCGAAACTGTTAGCATGCCAGATACCTAACTTTATCTAAACATAATCGCACAATTTTGGAGACCATAAAGAAGCCCGGATTATTCAGTAAAAAATTATCTAAGCTACTATTTTTCAGAACTGCCAATGGATCAACATTGACATTTTAAACATCAAGAGTTGCTTCGTAATCTAAAAGTTGAATTGAAATCATATTAAAAGATAAGGATTTTTAGAAAAGTAAGCGACAGTTTTCTACGAAATATCTCACTTTTAGTCTGAGTCATGTAGGAATATGCAACGTAGTTGTTTAAAGCAAATGGAATATGCATAATAGATTAGTAAATATACTGGAAGAAATGAGTCAAAACCAAATGTATTAACGCCCTACGTTCGTGAATGTTATGAATGACTGAAGTACACTTAACTTAATTTTACATTTAGAAGTCTAGATATTCATAATATTTGAATCTATGAAAGCAAAAATTAAGATCTATTCTTTTCTAAGATTCGGAGATAGGTAGCTTCTTCTTATTGTTTACAAGCAGTTGGAAGTACTGGCTGAGAAATCCTCTATAAGTGGTTTTCAAACAATTCTATATACCATATCTAAAGATGATACACAAAACCAAAATGGAACAAATGTGTATTTATTTCTACATTATTATAGATGCCTATTCATTTTAAACTATCCTAAAATTAGTTTACATGATTTTTACAGCAACCTGATATGTGATTGAGAACATAATTCTAAACAAAGAGTCAAATGCTCCCTAAATATCTTTTTTTTTATCAGCGAGCACATAAATTTGTTCATCGTTATAGATAAATTTTGTTGAATAATATCGATGTAAAATAGTAAGAAATCAATTGTTTCCAGGTAATTTACTGTTTGTAGTCTAGAATTTTCTTCATAGAAATTATCAAACAAACTATAACAAAGTGGGATATAGTAGATTTAGCTTCAAATATAACATTTCATATGAACTTATAAGGAATGAATAGAGAGACTTACTTTTCGTAATTTCTTCATAAAATTTCGTTTTATTCCAACAATAAATTTAAAAACAAAAATAACTTGATAGATTGATAAATAATAATAATGTGACTTTTGTTATAATATATTCAGGGAACAAAGTAAATCAGACTCTCATATGTAACTCATTTAACTTATATATATACCCATAGTTTGGGTGTTAGATCTATTGATAATATCCTTCTGCCCAAACTAATATGCGGAGTGTTTAGTTCTTAAAATGACCAAATGATTTTCAAGCCATTCCTTTGTCCATATAAATTTATGGAATTTTCAGTAGCAATAACAAAACCTATTGAAGCTTTGTAGTTTTGGGAAATTTATTGGTTTTTCAAGGCATTTGATCAGTTTTCCGATTTTAATCTTGTAGAAAGATCGTTAAATAACTTTATTTATCGAAGGATAAGTATATTGACGCTGAAAGTTTTCGCCTGAATCTTCTCATAGTCACAATTAGTTCTACAGATAATTTATTGCCTACCAAAAACTTCATCAACGAATTCAATTATAAGTTCGCAAGATTAAGTTATGAAACAATAATATGAGTACATCATGTATTGGAATCATTAATAATTTTAACATTCCTACTTTACCAATTAGTGGATTATTCAGTAAATCACCAACAAAATAATTTCTCTGTACATTTACTATAAACAATGTGAAAACTGATTGATTAAGGTATTGTATAAAATCAATGTGTAAAAAACGTGAACACTTGATGCTTTCTTTTAATATCGTCATTTTTATTAAGTGACGACAAAGAAAATTTCTGACAATTTTAAATGTTCTACGCAGTTTTATAAAGATTTTTTAATTTTCCATTTAATGTAATTTAAAAAAATAATAATAATAGACATCATTCATCCTCTAATTTCGCTCAGAAACTTGTAAGCATTCATCTTAATTCTGATTGCTCCGCCCCCCCCAATGGATTATAATCTTTGATTTACAAGCTAAGAACCTAATGCTTTTATTACTATGTCATTAATTCACAATAGATTGTATTTCTTTGATCTAATTATATTTCTAAATAATAATTTATTAACATAATCATTCAGAATGAATTGATATTCAGAAGAAGACTGGACCCCCAAATGCCCTGATATGGCCGAAAATGGGGAGAGTCAGCTCTCCCTCTCGAAATGCTCTCACATGGCCATGTACATACAACCACTGCCAGGGAATTCCTACTCACTGCCTCCTTGTGACAGCGGTGTTGTTTATGAAATTGAGGGGACGAAAAGCGAATGTCCGACGCTTTAACCGGGTTGATGGACATGAAGAGTCCACCTAGGGGAGTTGGAAAACCCTGATTCCAATCAGTGGTGCACATGGGCTTTAGTATCCTGAGGGAACAAATGGAGTATGAACCAATTATTAGTCACCGGCTTACGTTGCTCCACTGCCTTGTGGATCAGACCTTTAGGTCAAAGGCTCCGGGTGTGGCCCCCTAAGGAAACCACTTATTTCGGTTTGGGAACCCGGGCAGTATCACAGTCGTCACATAAGTAAATTGAGATTTGTGTGGCGTATATGTATCTGGTGCCTCTTTGTACAAATACCTATGTGTTCAAATATATAAATAAATAGATTACGCATATTTCACAGTAGCATATATCTAGATTTTAGATTTCAGTTAAATAGTTTTCATTATATACTTTGTTTATCTTGTATTAACACGTTGTCTTAACTGCTTATTCAGTAGATAAATGTTTTTAAATAGCATTGAAGTCGATAGTTGTATCACCAAAGATATTGATCCCATCATTTACCATATAAGTTGATAAGACGAATCAGTATAAATGAACAATTAACTACACGTCTTTGAAAAAAATTATCCTATATATCCTGGGTTGACAAAATCGTAAACACCAACTGATTAAATGTTACAGAGAGGGTATGGTTCCATATTGAAATTTAGTAAATACCAAAGGATGCAACAATTATGATTAGTTGAAGTTAGACATTAACACCGTTGAATGTCGGCTCAGTGGTCTAGTGGTTGAGTGCTCGCGCACGGAACCAGTAGGTCCTGGGTTCGAATCTCGCAGGGGTGAGGTCGTGGATGCGCACTGCTGAGGAGTCCCACAATAGGACGAGACGGCCGTCCAGTGCTTCCAGGTTTTCCATGGTGGTCTAGCTTCAACTGACTCATGATCTTAACCATTGAAATTACTTATGAAACTGTTAAGTAGGTCAAATAATATGCAACAAGTTTGAAGTGAAAAGCAGTCCAATAAAACGTGTTTATCATGAACGGAACAAATCCATCTCAGGCTGAGTGAGGTTTTCCTATTAAACAGTCACAAAATGAAGTGCAAGTTTAGTGATATTTTTAAGTTAGAATATGTCAGGCTAATTAAAATTATATGTAATTAAGTGACAAAAGGGAATCGGAGTATAGCTTACTTGTAGATAGCACAATTTTGTATAACTGTCTAGACTTGTCGTTAGGATGAGAGGAGAATTGTGATGAAGAGAATAAATGAGCACATCGATAATGACGTAAATAATGTGTTTAGTGAACAATAATTTGTTTAGCACACATATATGGAGTAACGATATACATTAAAACTGAAATCTAGTTAATTTCATTTTCTTAGTTTTTTTCAGTGGTTTCAAAACACTATGTTCATTCTATAAATGAATATGGGATGAAAAGTTATGTTCTAAAAAACAATCAACATCGCACCAATACATTCCTATTAACAAAGTAATATGAAACCATAAATCTAAAAATGATGACATCTCAGTACTATGATATCAAAAACAGCCTACAGCTCATGACACTTTCTAAATAAACCGAATTATCACCACCATTATTAAATCACGAATATTACTTGTTTTAAATTCCTATGATAGATTTTTGTCTATTGAAGGGTATAGGTAGTGACATGATATAAATTGAGGTGACACTTAACATTCTATTTAATAGTAACATATAGTCATATTGTTTCCCCCATTTTTTTGTGTGGATTGAATGCCTAAAAATATATGTACCGATGGTAAGTTCTTCCTTACTTCTTTTTATATCTCTCGTGTAGTAGTTATTTTTTTAATTAGAAACCTAGTTAATGGGTTAATAATTGCATAACTTTACATTATTTTATTTATTTCTGATGTACTGATATCTGAAGATCGACACAATTTTGCTTTAATGATTTATGAGATGTATCTTATATCTCTCAATTGACTTTGATCATATTCAACAGCTATATTAAATATACCTTTGGAAAAAAATACATACCGGCCGAGTTCATTCAAGGAATCGATTCTTTGTTTTTCTTCTTTCTCTATTGGACCATCCAGTTGCTTATAATCTGATTTAGCCAATTCTAACAGACGTTCTAATTTTTCAATTCTAATTTTAGCTCTACCTTTAATAATAAATAAAATGATATTTGTAACATGTATCGTTCTTTTAAGTGTTCGTACATTAAAAGGGTTGTATAGTGGCTTAAAAATAACTATCTACTAACGGTGAAAAATTTACACAAGTACTTGAACATTATTAATATTAAAAATTACATCTACCTATCGAATTATCACTAAAGTGATTGACCAAATAACTATGGATCTATGAAACTTATAGTTAGTGATAAACTATTCAAATTTTCACCTTCATTACTTTAAAATCACTAATCATCCAATAAAAAAGATTCTGTTTAGGGCACCACTATTACACCGACTTTTGTATTGGTCATTTAAATCTTCCCACTGACGTTTAGGACTGCAATGGATCAGAATTTTTTTGGCATAAGTTTGAAGCGAAAAGTACTGGGTTCTAGTCCCGGAGTGAACATCAACTCCAGGATGCAGGTACATTCAGCTGACGAGCCCACATTGGATGAGACGTACGTCCTGAATTCCACTGCTAGCCCCCACCCATCTCTGCTTACCATTATTATAGTTATTTTATGCAGACTGTGTATATACAGGCTTCATTTAAAGTAAAAGTTATAACAGTACACATTTTAACAATTT
Source organism: Schistosoma haematobium (assembly GCF_000699445.3). NCBI lineage: Eukaryota > Metazoa > Platyhelminthes > Trematoda > Strigeidida > Schistosomatidae > Schistosoma > Schistosoma haematobium. The sequence goes on along the minus strand of NC_067196.1, from coordinate 14,914,818 downwards.
TTTCATTGTTCTAATGAATCGATCGATGTTAGACCATAAGTGAAAACATGGAAGCACTGGACAGTCGTTTCATCCTAGTATGGGGCTCCTCAGCAGTGAGCATACTGATAAATTTAACAACTGAAAATCAAATAACTCTTTCTTGAAAATCAGAAACTAAATATGATCCTAGGATATGGTAAGTATCAAGTCGACCAACCCAGTTAATATTCAAAATTCTAACTTTTAAGATTGGAAAATATAAATTAATAAGCTGAAAGATATTCCTAACCAGGTTTACCACCCATATATCTTTGTCAAGATCCATCCAATAACTTTTATTGTTATGTTAGATTTATGTATTCATCTTTAAGCATAATGCTAAACGTGTGCTTTTAATCTTCTTATACTTGCACATCTAGTTGGGCCAAGGGTTAGGAAGCACACAATTTTAAATTTCTTAGTATTCAGAAGAACACTTAGGAAAATTTTTCCCAGTATTATTTTAATATGTGATGAAGAAAAGGATAAATTTTCGTTCTAATCTTTGTGACATTGTTGGCCTGTATCTTTCAATATGAGATTTGTTATACTTTCTTTATTCTTCTGAAAACAGAATCCCGCTTTATTCAAAATCAATTATTACATAAGGATTTTATTTCAGACAAACTTTCAAGTAACCTTAATCAACTAACTAATTCCATACAATAATGTGCCTTGAACAAATATGACAATTGAAGTTGAATATTATGTATTGACTTCATTTTGGAGTTTTTACGTTGACTACCTGAAGACTTTAAAACAAGTTTAACATCAAAACATATAAAGACTAATACAATTTAACTAAATTTACAAACGACACTAACTGAAAAGAAAACAACATGATACATAATCAGAACGAGTAGAAATAAATGAATGGATGATAATGATGATGACAAGCTGTGCAGTTGTAAAATTATACAAATAGAATAAACTCCATTTTGCATTCTTTTTCTGACAAATACCAATCATTCAAGTACTTACGATCATTTGTAAATTTATTTTGAAATATTACCTCAGTTAGAACATGATTTAATCATATATGTAATTATTTTGTACTTCTTACAAGCTTTTGGTTAACTTACTTGTATTCACATAACCTGGGTTTAAAGTCACCACTTTCTTCAGTTTGAAAATAATGTCTTGTCAAAGTGCTTATCCTTTTCGACAGTATATTCAGCCACAAACCTTAAAGGTATATCACTTTTATATGGATGATGATAGACATGATAGTGAGTGTAAAACTGAAGACATATCAAGTATTATCTATTTCAAACAATTCATCTTTTAAACCTGAATTCTATGTGCAAAAAAGACACGTACAAACCATAAATATTCCATGGTTCTAACACCTGATTTTCATAAACGGCAGTTTCATTGGTAAAATAACCTTCTACTATTTTCAATCTCCTTGATTTCAATTGTTCGTTATTACCAACACATTTTCAATTTATTTTTTCGTCCTTTTCATACTCGTTAAATGGAAAATTGTTTTCTACACTTTTGATTTCAGCTCATTATCTTTAAAATTTCGATCGTTATGGAACTTCCCTTAACATATGATACGATATAATCGTCATCCCACTTTTCAATAGACTATTTTATTCGTAAATTAATTATAAATAGGAGTGTACAGCTTCAGTAAACGATATCGTTGAAAAGAAAATTCTCTTCGCTGAACTATCTTTAAGTGTTCATTTTCGCTTTGGTCAGAGGTGGATCAATTAATTAATTTTTTTAATGACGCTATCGGTTACTTTCGTTATATTTAAGTCTTTTAGAAGCTGTAGCATACGCGTTAAACTGCAGTGAATAGATGTGGTTAGATACATCCACTAGACAGAATGTCAGGAAGATCAATACGTAAAAACTCTACATTCAAGTGACTGAATTTCTCTAATCCAACAAAATTATGGATTTATCTTACCATCTAATCATCACTTAGAAAATACAATTGGATGGATGGTTTTTAGGATATTGTTTCCGATTACTAGAACGTAAGCTATCAAAGAATCTTAACTTGAAGCGCCTTCTAGCCTGAAAATCACTACTGTTGTCAAGTTTCAAAAACTTTAAAGATTTAGTCGTTATAAATCATAATAGTATCCATTACCGATTGCGCCATTTTTATCCACTATGAGTTGATGCGTTTTTTCACCTTCAGTATAACCAAGCGGAATATCAGTTGGTAAATCTGTAATATCTGAAATTTCTTCATTCTCATGTTCTCCATCAGATTTAGGTGATAAAAGTTTTAGCGCTCCTAACTGACCATACCTTCTAGCTACATCGGCTGGTGATTCACCCAGTTCATTTCTTAATTTTGGATCAGCACCGTTTTCTCGAAGCCACTGAATTATCTTCAGGTGTCCTTGACCAGCAGCTAAGCAATTTAAACAAATAGAAATATTTATTTGCACTTCACAGTGTTTGAAATTTACATTCACAATAAATATCATCAACATACAAATCTAACGAGGTAAACTCATTATATGAATTCAGACAAAACTGCCTATTCTCTCCCTTCCTCTTTCTTCTGGTGGTCGACTGGGTGAGAAGACCTCGACATCTGAGGGAAAACACGGAATACAATGGACAGCCCAGAACCAATTAGACGATTTGGACTTCACAGATGACCTAGCCCTCCTATCCCATACACACGAACAAATGCAGATAAAGACAGCCAGTGTAGCAGCAGTCTCTGCATCAGTAGGCCTCAGCATACACAAGGGGAAAACTAAGGTCCTCAAATACAACATCGAGAACAGCAATCCAATCACTCTTGATAGTGAAACTCTGGAAGATGTAGAATCATTTACATACCTGGGAAGCATGACCGATGAACGAGGAGGATCAGATGCTTACGTAAAGGCAAAGATTGGCAAAGTGAGGGCCACATTCCTACAATTGAAGAACATATGGAACTCAAAAAAACTTTCAATCAATATCAAAGTGAGAATCTTCTATACGAACGTCAAGACAGTTCTACTGTGTGGAGCTGAAACTTGGAGAACTACTACAACCATCATCAAGAAGGTACAAGTATTTATAAATAGCTGTCTACGCAAGATACTCAACATCCATTGGCCGGATACCATCAGCAACAGCCTTCTGTGGGAGAGAACAAACCAGCTTCCAGCTGAAGAGGAAATTAGGAACAGACGATGGAAATGGATAGGACATACATTACGCAAATCGTCAAACTGCATCACGAGGCAAGCCCTGATTTGGAATCCTGAGGGAAGGCGGAAAAAGAGGAAGGCCAAAGAACACATTATGTCGAGAAATAGAAGCAGATATGAAGGGGATGAATAACAACTGGAAAGAGCCGCAAATGATTGCCTAGGACAGGGTTGGATGGAGAATGAAGGTGAGCGGCCTATGCTCCTTCACGGGACATTCACATACCATTGCAGCTCAGTTTGTAGTGGACAAGAAAACGAGCGGGGACAATCGAATACGCTTACACGCGAAATTACAGAATATCTCTCTAAAATCTAAGAACCATACAGTAAATACTTAATTTGCAAAATATCAATCAATCGTTTTAAACTTGACTGTTCCTTCTGAAAATATCAGTCCATCCTCTCAGATTTCATTGCTCATGCATTTTATACCAATTGAGTTCACTTCCCGTTCTTTCCTTATCGATCTTCTACTGAAATACATTTTATGCCTGACCATCATTATATATTACTTATATAAATATAAGTAGCCCACACAACAAGTTTAGTAATTGTTGGAAATAGTATCTTTTAACGAACCATTGATGAGAGGTTTAACAATAAATAGTATTCTAATAAATTTAATAAATATTCAAAAAGTCTTGAAAAAATTATTACATAATTAAATACTTTTCTTGGATATTTTTAAGAAATTTTGTGCCTTTTGTGATTTCATTTATTTACATTATAATATAAAGATTCACTTAATACAATAATGAAATCTCATCAAAACAATCATATTAAGTTACATTCAGAGATTCATAACATTTATGTCAATTTAAATAAGTACGATTACGAAAGAAAGTGCAAAGCCATCTCTGACTTTATGATAAACATTGAAATATATAAAAAGAGGTTAATATGGTAGTGTCAGAAGGAACAAGATACATTCATCATTTATTTTTAAAATGTGCCTCATTAGTGAATAACTATTATTGTGTAAATTTAACTTTTAATGTCATTCATTAACAGCTGAATAATTGTTCTACAAAATGTAGTAACACTTTTAAAATAACCACTGAGAAACCATTATATGGCTGATATTAATAATATGGTGATTTAATTTTTTAAGTAATAGGTTGTTAAGTAGAAGAATTCCCTGTGGTATACGTGTTAATAGTAAATAAGTAAATAACTCTCAGTATAAGTAAGATAATCTACCACTAAAATATACGATGCAGACTGAGCATTTTAGTGTTAAAATATCTTACTTATACTGAGAGTTATTTGTTTACTTACTATTAACACTTATACCACAGGGAATTCTTCTACATAATAACCTATTACTGTAAACGTTAAATCACCATATTATTAATATCAGTCATACAATGGTGTGGCAACATGAATCGATGCATATGTGTACCTGGTTCTACGTTGTGGCTAACTGACTGACTGAGGTATTCTGTTAAACAATATAGTTTACCTTTGTGTAATGGTGTTGCACCCTGTTCATCTCTTTCATCTATCTTTACAGTCCCTGACTCTATTAAAACACGTAGTTGGATTAAGTCCCCAGAATAAGCTGCAGCATGTGCTGGAAACGCCAATGTCTCTGAGTATTCTGATCCTCTATGGAATGTCTGTTCTGTTTTGATTTTATTTATATACGATTCAACATCGTTTTTCAAAAATCGTTTAGCTAGAGCTTCAGCAGTTTCTCCATGATCATTGGGAGTGTCGAGTATGTACAATGGAGTTTGGACTTGACTCATTAAGTACTGTAACACAGGTAAATGGCCTTCCATTGCTGCTAGATGAGCTAAAATTCACACAAGCAAACAAAAACCTAATTATCTGTGTATTTTGAATACTCAGTAAATAGAATAAACTGTAATTAGTTAGAAAGATTAATTTTGACATTAGTTTCGATGCAATAATTTCTTACATTATTAGTGTATATTTGGACTAAAGATTGTTTTAGATAATTTTCGAAAATAATAATTTGTGGAAAGGATATAAAAATAAGAAATCATACTAATGGATAAGATACAATTTTCATGATATATGATGATTTGTTTAACGAATTTACCTAAATTTTAAGTATTAAAAATATCAATGTTTATTGATATAATGGACATGGTTTTGTATAGTGAAAGTAAATAGACGAATAAAAACGTTTGTCAACAACTACGAAGACGAGTACAAGTTGTAACATTATTTTTGTAAAGACAAAGATGTCACTGAGCATCTGTTACAATGTATATCTTGTTCCGTTTTTTTATATGGTAAAGCTTTACTGAAACCGATATAAACTATTTATTAAACAGCCTAAAATTTGACATTTTATTAGGATTTGATTACTGCTTTACATGAAAGCTTTGCAAGTTTTATTTATGTCAGAAGGTGAAAGAAACTGAGAATTAAAACAGTAATTCGATCCAAGAAGACCGTTCAACCACAAATAAAGGTATATTCAATCATCGACTGATCATTCCAAACAATGGAAACAGTTTGCCAAATCCATTCATTGCTAAAACGTATGTGACGACGAATCCTCCAAAGTAGCCTATTAATAAAAAGTACTTTTTTGCTAATAGAAAATTTCTACGATCGATTATTCTGAACACCACATTATCAGGGTACTTATAACCCTATCTGACTGGTTTACACATTAGAGATACTTTACATAACCACTGATTTAATGAGGGTCTTTAAAAAAAGTTTTGTTCAGAGAAGATACAGGCTTCTAACTAAGACGTTACGGAATCAGTACTACAAATCGCAAATTGGATACACTTATAAAATTCGTGCCATTAAAAATATAGTAGGGTTCACCGATGAATTAGGCGACTCTAGATTTCATCACATATGATACCAGAGGTAAATAATATTAAATGATTGTGAACTAGTGCAGAACAATATCGTGCGGTTTTTACTTGGTGGAAGTATTTTTTTAAATAGCTAAATCTGCGCAAACTAAGTGGTTGTGTGCGATCTCAATGTTGATGCTCATTAATTAAAACACCGTTCTAAATCAAAAACTAAGATTTTTATTACTTTTATCTGGGTTATATAAACTAAATTTACCAGCATTGTTTCCAGCTTTGTCAGTGTCCTCTATTCGCAGGTCCCACCTGAGTAACAGTTGGACACATCCTAGTCGTCCGTGAAATGAAGCTGCATGTAACATTGTCCATCCATTAATATCCACTGTTTCAAGATCCTAAATATGAATAAACGAGAAGTAAAAGTCTCGATCATGTGATTAAATGGTTTGATACGTCTTGCAGTTTTCATGAGTTCATGAAAGCCTTGTACGATGTCTGTCAAAGTATCTTGGAAAAGTTACTGTTCTCTGAGCTTGATCTCACAATAAGCAAGCCTTTCATTTTACCGATCAATCTCCAGCTACCACCAATATACGCTGGAGCACAAAGAAAAATTGAACGATTTCCTATCTGCCTAAACTTATGCAAACTTCACAAGATGTATTAAGAGTCCTTAAATTTTAAAGCCAGCACGAAAATAATTGATCGAAAATGAACTCATCATTATCACGTGTAATGAACATTCGAACTTTATTCACTATCCAGAATACACACAATTATCATCATAAGCAAATACACTTCAAATAACATGAGTGAGTCTTTTGGGATTTCTGTTGCTGCCTCCAAAACTAACAATGGCCCATGATGCGATATAAAATCTGCAATGAAATATACCCTTGAATATACATCTACAAATTTTCCACTAAAATCCTGATCTATGAATTTGTGATAGATGTGATGTTTGTATCTACTGATAGCCTCTCTATATATTACTACTAGATTCTTTCAAACTAAATGCAATTCATCAAGATTTTCTAAAAACATTTTCTCGTCTTCGTTCGTTGAGTTGCTTCTGACCTCTAATAAATTCAAGACAAATTCAGAAGACTTTTATCTTACCACCTCCAAGTAACACGAGGAGGTGTACTAGTTTGTGATATTTCAATCGTTGTACAGTGCATCGAATAATTAAACTTCATTTTTGGCCATCAGTGATATATCTTAGTATAGTGTAATAGGAAAGAACCCAAGACATGAGCTTCTGGAAATCCCATGTCGAGACATTGAAAGACAGAGAAGCCTACTTATTTTCGAGGGTAAACTTTGAGGTGGCTATTAAAACAAATCATTAAGAGATAGCGGATGACAACAAAAGGTGAACTTACAGCACCAGCGCGTAGAAGGGTTAAAAGGCTACCGGAATTTCCATGTATTGAGGCCAGATGGCCAGGAGTCTGACCGTATTTGTCTTTAACAGAGACACTCACACCTCTGTCAACCAGTGACTGAATACATTTCTCATAGCCTCGGATGGCAGCTATATGAACGGCTGTCCAACCATTTTTAGTCACCAATGAAGGATCAGCATTTTTCCACAGTAGATATTGTAGAATCTTAGTGGAGAAATCAGATGCTTACTCAAATACCAGATCGTCTGTTACCTCTATCGCACCTACGTTGGCAGCCCAATGTAAAGGTGTAAACGAATGTTTATCTACTTCATTTACACTGGCTCCACTCGAAATCATTCCTTTGAGTGCCACAAAATCACCTCGTTTCACTGCAGTATGGATTGTTTCCTGCTCATCCATGCTTGCAATGGTCATGTTCTAGATATTTTTGACGGTCTATAAAAGAAAAAAATGGTATATTTTTTAAAGTATCATAACGACAAAACAAATTGGAGTTTTCAAAGATTTCATACTAAATAAGGATGAAAGGTCTACCAGAATCAGAATAAACTATATTTCTGTAGCGTCGCTAAAGGGACTTGAAATAAAGTTATTAAAAACAGCAAACTAGTATTGAAAACACGGTTATCCTTAAGAACCGAAATGTATGTAATTTAACTGTTAAGTCATTTTTCATTTTACTAATAGTTCATCAACTGTTTCCCCAACAAACAGAATTTTTAGCTTCAAACATTCTGTATCATCTGCGAATTTTGCGTTACTAATAATTTTTCATCATTGCTAGGTTAAAGACTGGATATTTTGTATACAATAATGCTATCTATAACTACTCCATTCACTATATTTCGCGAGGAAAAAAGCGTAATGCGGTTGTATCCAGTGTGGAGAAGACCTACATATGAGTATTTAGATGTTTTAATATAAAATATAATATCCCGATTTCATGAAAAATGAATATGAAAAGTTACTGCATCGTTCTAAATTTCTTGCTTCATTGCAAAACTCCCGGACAAAAAATGGTTTTAACGGAATTATTTACGGAATAAACCCTTCAACTTATGCACATCAAACGTATTCATTTAAGATATATTTAAATAATGGTAGAGAATGTGTTGATATTAATGCTTCTTAGGTCGTTATATTTATACAGACACAACTATTAGAACTTTGAATCCTCCATTTCTGAATTTATAGGCCTTGCAAACAGCATGTAGGCAGACATAAACTATGGTAAATATGGAGGCTATATCTCCCACAGCTACAAATATTTCCACTAACATAGATGGGACCATTGTTTATCAAGACATATTTGACTGAACATCGGCCCATTTAAAGTAAAATCTTCACAAAAAAGTCACTCATCTCATGAAACTAAAATGTACGTCGCTTCTAGACTTCTACGCTTTTTTTATCCCACAACCTTGAGCATCTTAGTTGAGGACAGTCATATGAAGCAAAAAAAGAAACAAAAACGAATTTCGGGGAAATCCTTACAAACGGTTGATATGAATATAGGAATCAGTGCGCCAAATTTTCGTTTCTTATTCTAACAATTCCACTTCTGTAATAAATACATTGAAATCATCATTTTTACATCCCACAACATGTCTTATTTTCCACAAAATAAATACCCGGTGTTTTACGTGTTTAAGACAGGTTTTAGATGTAAAATTTCGAGTGAATTTCAAGTGTCTAGGATTTACTGCATTCTTTAGATGCCTGTAAACTACCATAGTCGTTGCTAAGACACAAACGATTATTCGAATCATCGATCTGTCCTTTTAATGTGTTAATCAAAGCTTAATTGCTGATCTTTTACATTTTCTAAAAACTTTAATTTAATCGTTTTTTCGAAGAGTTCATTACATATAGATAGTAAAAAATAAGTGAAAACACTCACACGAATCAAGAGATTGTCCCAATTCTTTTAATCCTGCGGGGCTTTATGCACATGTAAACGTTGATCTATTGGTATGAACTAACAAAAACAATGAAAGATTACTTTCTAAAGCGTAATATGTAATATCTTTGCAACAAAGTATCACGGTGCCAGTATTATAAACATTATGTGTGAAGTTGACTTTTTAACACGCGTGTTATTTAAAGAGGAAACTAGGGACGGGCAGACCGGTAAGCCATTGGTTTCGCGTACGTTTTACATTATGTCGCGGACTTTTTGTGTCGTTATTTATTAGCTATTAACAACACTTTTTCCGTCACACGTCAATTTTCGTAATGTTTGTGCTTTTTACATAGCTTTTATCCTAGTTTATTAGTAATTTGACGTATTTGTTGCTCACAACCTGAATGTTTAGTCAGCCTAATGTTGTTATTTGTAGCAATACAAATTCAAGCAGGTAAAATTCAATTTTCTTCCAGTCAAAAATAGATCGCAAACAGAGTTTTAGGAAAATAAGCTTTAAAACCTCTTAGATTATGGTGATGATCAACATGGATGTTGGTAGTTATTTATAAAATGTAGGTTGAGGCAATTAAGCGTTAAACTATTTATCAATATTATATAACTTGCTAATATACAGCCATGCACAAATATATCCATCATAAACATAATCGTTTTAGACTGAAGTGACACAATTATGTAACGCATCTGAGAAAAATTACGTAACAATTGACGTTGATTCTTCTCTATCCGCTTTCTGAGCGTATACAGGAACAGTGTATAACACTACTGGAAGTATCACATCAAGTAGTCACATATTCTTCATAAGTAAAACGATGGGTGTTTGTTTTGAGCATGGTAACTAAACCATGTCGTAATTAATACCAAATCATGATGTGTCTGTTGTAGGGTTTACGAATGAACTTCTGTAAACAGAATCCGCAATCACTGACCAAACTATGAACAAATTTCCAGTGCATATTGTCGAGTTAGTAGTTGTTTGTAAAATGTAGGTTGAAGCAATTAAATTAAGCGACTGGCATCATAAACATGGTATAAATTAAACTAATAACATAGTGAGGCGTTCATAGTTATATGATGGGGATTTGAAGCTCTCAGTTTTTGATATGATACAGCTCTAGAAGAACTAGAACCAAATAACAAGTATTAATGAGTTAATTCTTGGATTCCTACTACATTGCAGGCTGACTGGGCTAAAGTCCAAAGTAATTTAGCCCAAATACGTTGTGAAAAGTGAACGAGCAATAGAATCCAAATAACAAATTTCTAGCATTCATATCTCCTTTGTGGCCACGGAACTTAGCAATGAGACAAACATTGATGAAGTCACAAAATTTTGTATAAGATCATTTGTAAAGATAAATAACGTTTAATCTGGAAGACAAAATAATTAATAGATGGTCGATTCTTACCAACAGCGAGCACGTACTACATAGGTACATGTTGCTTGTGGCTATCCTGACGAGTAGACATTAACGTTCTTTTCTAATTGTCTATTAGTTGTGGTTATGTTATTCATCTATTTACCCATATCAGTGTTATATACAAAAATGAGCCGTTAAAGCATTTGCATTTCATTCACCCCTTCAATCATGGTGGTGTTGAACTTGGATTTTCATAGCTATTTGTAAAATGCATGTTGAAGCAAGGAAATGTGTATAACATTACTATAAGTGCCACATTAATGAGTCACATTTCTTCATAAGTCGAACGATGCGTGTATGTTGTGAGCATAGTAACTAAAGCAAGTTTTAAGTAACACTAATTTATGACGTGTTTGTTATAAAGATTACCAATGAATTTCTATTAACGGTATCCAAAATCTTCGAATGAATAGCACTCTTTACAAGTGAGACAATTATGTGTACATTCTGTTACCTGCTATTTGAATAACTTGTTGTATTTGACACTCATAATTAAGTTTAACTGTTTGTTTTTCAGAATTGTATGAATCTATGATTACGGAAAATCATGTGGAAAACTAGTTTACAATTTTACGACAACTTTTATATTGTCTACTGCCATGTTCGATCGTCTAATGAATTATTGAAATATAAATATAACAACAATACTCATTGTTTTACACTATGAATCCTGTAAGTATGTATAACTATAGTCTAAATAAAGCCAGAACAAATATTGATGCAAAATAATATGAATGCATTATATTTCGTGGTTCCTCGTAAGCTGCATATAACCAAATATGTATTAGAATTTAACATTGAGGTAAGAAATAGTACAAGAAAAAGTAAATAATTGGAATGACCTAGGTTGTCAACAATAACTATATATATATATATATATATATATGTAAGGACAGGTCAAAGGTTATTTGGTGTTAGAATTAAGGAAACACTAAGGATGGCTGGTGTGATAGTCGAGTGGAGTTCAGACATAGATAAGACAAATGTGTGACCATTTTAGAGGTAATGAAGGATTCTTGGGATTAAAAACTGATAATATAATTGGATAGAGTTTGAGGAGTTCACATAATTTAAGAGGACCAAGTGAGCAAAAACGTGTGAGTGAAAGGTGGTTTAAGAATTCGGTAATGGGAGAGGAATATAACACAATTTTTTCCAATTATTGCGTAACCCGTCTTATCAGGGAATTAACTGCATGAAATTATTGTCTAGTTCGGTACTAATACTAATTTGATAATAGACTTAGTCCGACAACGGTAAATATGTGATACGGTTGCTTAATATGTAAGATTATACGTGGAAGTCGCATCACTGTGTAAAGTAACTCATCTTTTTGTCACAGTTAACAGTGACATAACGCTACGTTCTAACGAAACTTAAAAAACTGATGCAGTATTACAAGTTCTTAATCCTCACAGAAAGTTACTTGTTAGCTTTATTGGCATACCGCTCCATGAGAATAGGAAGAAGAGAAAAATAAAAATTATGCACAAGTTTATTAGATCATCATTGATAATGAGTCAGAAAAACAACTTTACAATTTGTTATTGATAATTCCAAAAAAGTAATTGTTGACGTTTTTCTCAACTTCCATCGCGAAACGTTCATCATATTTCTGAATTGTGTTGTCTGTAAAGTCTTTAGCGTCGTAGAATGCTCATATACTCATCACTCAGTCTCGGTAATGAAATTGTTGTATTACTTTTTAAGTTCTGCGTATCATCTAACTTCCATCTACTTCAATGCCTAAGAATTTGATGGGCTATAAAGTTTATAGTCCGTATGTGATTAAGCTTATCTGTAATAGTTCGTCATTTAGCATAAGCCAGTAGCATATGGCGACAAAAATATCGGCACGTAAGAAATATTTTGCAGTTGCACTCACATTGTTTATATCCACCTCGTAATGCTGTCCACAGTCCACCATGAACAACCAGACGACATCCTCATATTCGGCATAAACGAAACACACATTTTTCAGTTTGCTTACGCGCCGTACAACCTGAAATATACTTCTATACACTTACCTGTGGAGAGTTTAGCTTTCATAGTCTTCACATCGGCAGCAGTGACCTGTCTACCAGTCCTATCTTTGACAGTTTTTATTAGTTCATACGTTGATTGAGACTGCAATATGACCGGCTTCAAATTTTATTTTCCTTTGGACGACAATCTTCTAGTCGATGGGCCACAAACCATCCACGAACTACTACAAGGATGATTGTGCAGCATCTTATATGATAACATATCCTTCCTCTTCCAATCTTACGCGGAACCTCAATTGGCAGTTAATAATTTTAGACCTTGAACGTCACATATTAGTTACAGTTCTCACGGTTTTTGATTCATTTTCAGACCTTCTGATTTACGCTTATGACCGAATGTGCAATGAAATGTCACAAAAAGGTATTTGAACCTGACATCCTTGAGCAATTTGCTTTCTGTGTGGATATAATGAATATGGGTAATCTGAGAACAAATAAAATTATTCTTTCATACTTTTTAAAACTGTTCTATCGAACTATAGAAGTCATCCTAGCTTGTGAAATGCTTGTTCAGCATGATACGTTGAGAAGCATCGCTTAAGTCGACTGAAATGTCACATGAACATGAAACACTACAAACAGCAATCATTGATCATTAAAAATGTATTCCTTGAAACAATAATAACTGAAGGAAGTACTACACATATTTAAGACTTACTGGTGACTTGACATTTCGTTGAGGTCTACTACAGCCGTTGGGATCACAGATCAGCTGACAAAGCAACAACAGAGCCAACGTGTACACTACAAAACAAAGAATGCTAAATTATTGCTTTTGAAAGTTATTTTGTGCTTTTCAATGCAGCAAAAGATGACTTAAATATGAAAAAATTAGTACTCATGAAACCCAACAAACCCGCGGTAATTGAAATACGGGATGACCGCCTCTCGTCAGACTGTTCAAGGTCGTGGAAACGAAATGGCGGGCAGCTTTGATGGAGTCTGAAGTTTTTCCTGCGCCTATTTTTCTTTACTGAATTAGTCATCAAGACTACTGTTTTCAACTTAATTGAGTTCACATCAGTTAATATAACCGCCAAGAGTGTTGTTTCTTTTCTAAACTAAAGTAGCACCAGTATTTTTCGAGTACATTAGTTCTTTTTGTAATTGTGTGCTCTTTTGGACCTAACAATTTACAATTTCCGACCTTTACCGGTCGTCAAGGTTTTGATTTCCTGATATTTTCTGTGTCTAGTTTTGAAAACCCACTCATAACTGGAAAATTCCGAAAAAGCAATCGCCAATGCCCAAGCTATCCATACATTGGGAAAAGTGTCATGCGGCGCAATGAGAGAAAATTATGGTACCATGATGATTGCACGAGTATAACGCTCGCGGCTTTCAGACAGTTTATTAAAAATAGTTGCGCATAGTTGATCCAGCAATGCATTTCGGACGCAAACAGCTTGCTATCCGAAGCCATTGCAAGGGTGAAGGCCGTTCAAAAGAGTATAACATGCGAAATCGTGAGAAATTCAAATGACACTCGCTCGATCGATAGACAAACCGACGCAAAATTGCCTCAAATAAACCCCGATTCGGTGGACTTACACGGGCCAACCACTTTCAAAGCGGTCTGTTAGTAAGATCCTAAGCAAGGAAGTTTCTCCTGCCCCTCACTCTTTAAACGGCAGTGAGAAAAAAACCCCTGAAAAAAACTAATCTCAAGGCTGGGTCGATTGCTAGGAGAAAAAACAACAACCTGACCACCCAAGTCATCGACAATTACCCAAGATACTAAGCTCGTTTATTTGGACTGTCATGGCTACTCCAATGAAAGTTGATGAATGGGTAAAAACCAACGATTAAAAATGACCTAATGTTGCCAAAGAAATAACAGTTCTTTAAAAAGTAGCTGAAAAATTGAAGACCGATCACAATTATAGATTGTTTCTCTTTCATACAGTCAAGGAAAGTGAAAGCTCAGAACCTAAAACTCGTTTTAAGTGGGAAATTGGGTTGATAAGACAGCTACTAAACCAGCTGACGTCCCAGGATATTTCTGGAGTCACCTTGATAAAGTTTTGTAGGCTAGGTAGACAAATGAACTTGAAACAGAATGAAAGCAGGCTTCTGAAAGTAGTATCTAAGTCTCTCAGTGAAAAGAACTTAACACTTAAAAATGGACATCAACTAATAGGGTCAGTTTTTTGTCCGTAAAGACTTGCTGGTTACGGACAGTATAAAAAGGCAGGAAGCTGAAAATGAACTAAAAGGTTAGATGCTGACAGAAAGGATCTGAAATTTGTAGCCTTCCGGTTGGTGAAGTTTCTATAAAGAATAATACCAAAGCCACTTTGCGCGAATCCATTTAAATGGCCTTCAGATCTGTTACACAAATGCTCGGAGCTTACTTAACAATCGATCGGAGCTAGGGGTACACGCTCTACCAAGTCGTTTGTAATTGATTTCACAGAAACAAGATTGACGCAGTCTGTATATATTAGGGAATTTGATTTTGAAAGTTTCGCATTGGTGAGAGTTAATGGGACCCACAAACTAAAATGAGGAAGAGTAGTTCTATTTACTACGAATACGATCTCATTTACCGCTATCGATAACATATCTTATGAAAGTGAGACGTGTGAATCAGTTAGTTACCGCTTAAAAGACAGAGGACAAGAGCTGCTGATTGGTTTGGTCTACCGCAGTCCAAAATGTTAGGTGAATGAGGTCTTGTTAGGCGATTTCATTTCTTGGTCATCAGGTGGTTGATCTTTTATTTTCGGTGACTTAAATAAACCTATGGTAGACTGGAAAATTCCAAGGACTGAATTGTCGAAAAGTTCTTTAAAACATAAACTAGATGATTTGGTTATCACATATGCCCTAGTGAAGTGTGTGGAAGAAGCAACTAGGCACAACTTGGACTCCAAATCATCCTTACTAGATCCCATATTGACCCATCATGAGGATGACATTACAAACTGCCATTATATCCCACCCCTAATTAAAAGCGACCATGCCGTTCTAGACTTTGATTGCCAAATAGTTGTCGAAAACAAATATGTATCAATTCAACTCACACCTAACGTCTCGAAGGCAAATGTATCAGGTATTATACACTCAGTGTCCGCGATAGTTTGGTCACCAAAGCCAGAGTCTCCCGTTCAAAGAGCTTGGGATTTGTTCAAAAATTTGTACATAAAAGTCACTGCACCACACACCCCTTGAACTACATCAAGCGATCCTATAAACTCTCCACCGTGGTCCAATAAAAAGGTTTGCACCGTTCTCCATACAAGAAGAATGTGGAAGAGATTTAAGTCACTGGGTATTGACGAAAAGAATTCCCAATATTGAGAAGCTCGAAATATTTGTGCCCCAACCTTCCGCAGGTCTAGAAGGTTGTATGAGGCAAAGCGTGCCAAGAAATCTATAGAATACCCTAAACGCTTATATTCATACACAAACTAAGGAACAAAGAGAAGAGGCAATATTTTAGAATTCTAGGGAGACGTTAGTACTGCATCATTATTGAGAGACGATTATGGTAAAGCTCAGCTATTCTTAAGTGACTTTAGCAATGCACACAATGTAGAGATGCCCTCTGCTTCAGTTCATACAAGCCCCTCACACACACTCTGGATACTGTGACAATTAAGGAATTCGATGTCTTTGTCTGTTAAACGAGCTTGATATAGGCAAATCCATGCGACCCGATGATATGCATCCTAGGTTAAGAAGGGACAGATTACCAAAAAACTGGAATAATGCTGTAGTAAATTCTATCTTCAAACAGGCATGAGATATAAACCTCAGAACTATTGACCCATGATCCAGACCAGTGAGGTTCTTAAAATCTTGGAAAATATTATCCAGAAGTTGGTCGATTTTATAAACGAAGGCTAGATTCTTTCTGGAAAGCAATATGGCTTTAGAACAGCTTATTCATGTTTCACTAACTTATCAGTATCCAGTGAATGTTATTGTACTCTTAAAGAACAAAAGTTGCATATTGAGGTAGCCCACATTAACTTCAGCAAGACTTTCGGCAAAGTTACTCACAACCGGCTGTTATATTATATTATATATATATAATTTCTCCGAACACATCTCAGCCAAAGCATCTAGAATGCGGAAATTGCTTGGCTTCATTCTCCGTAAATTCTGTCAAAATGAATCAAAAATCCTTCTTTATAAAGCTTGTGTAAGACCTATCGTTGAATACTGCTCGTTCTTATTTTCCAGCCTACGCCTATCTGATATACTAAAGGTGGAAGGAATACAACGAGACTTCACCCGCAAAGTACTTAAGATTGACTCGGTCATTGACTACAGTTCCCGATGCATGATCTCAGGAATAGCACCGCTTTGGGAGAGAAGGCTTAGGTCTAATTTGATTCTCTACTTCAAACTACTCAAAAACTTATTTAACATGTAAGATAGTTCTTACCCGAGATTCACGTGAATACAAACTTCGAAACAAAGTATCTACGGTCAAGGTTGAGAAATACAGATCAAAAACTCGGGAAAACTTCTTCCTCATCAAGTATGCAATAATATGGAACAGTCTTCCCTCCGAAACTCGCATGGCAGATGAACTACATACGTTTGTGAAACTGCTTGATCAAGCCCTCACTCGCACTGATCTTGCACGTACGAACACATCAGCGCCCCACTCAGACATCATAGGTTCTCTCCATGTCTAGACTAAAATGAACTCCAAGTTCAGTTTGCCTTATTTTTCCTACTTTGCAGTTGTATTATTTACTTTTTCCACCCTGTTTCTTCACTTGAAGTAGACAGGTAACTCACTGGACCTATCATTACTGTTAAACTAAACTCGGTCGCTAAGGGACACTCACTACCACCCTAAAAAGTCAAGAGAACCGCACAACCGACTGCTTACTACCCGTGGACTTGCATCTATGGAGCCTGTTACCCATCAGCTGGTTAGGACAGCACAAAATTACATCAGCACCAAGTATGTGTGAGTTTCTTCCTGTTTATTCTTTACTAGCTTTTTACTCTTCTGTACACTACGTTGACTAGCAACTAATATTATTTCTCTACTTGTTATCTTATCTACAACTCATATACTTCTATACTTATGCGCCTGCTTTAATAAACACCTATCCTACATTATACCCCTCTTAATGCTTATATTCTAATTGGCAAACTATACTTTATAGTACAGTCAACAGAAGTACGGCATGGATGCCTTACCCACAGTCCATAGCTTGTAACTGCTTGATAAGCTTGTAAAATGGTAGTTATATAAATAGTGCTTTCAACAGGTTGTGAAACACAGAGGATTGTGTAAGTTATGACATATATCCAAAGATAAGCTTAAATGAGCCTAACATCACAAAAAGAGGGAGGGTGAAGTTACTGACCAGCAAGCATTGATGGTGAGGGAGATGACTTCAATCCACCCGTGTTTATGGGGGCAGAACATATTTTATGCATCAGGCTCTTCATGATTTAGAATAAACCAATCAATCTGTGATATAGATTGTCTTCCTACGCTCACCACACACTCACGTTTCCAATTTTATGCTGGATTAGCTATTCTACTAAGACAACCTATAACATGCTAACTCGAACTTTTACACCAGAATTATGTGGCTGGCATCGGACAGACATAAAAAAAATTAGACAACAAAAGATATAGTCATTAGTATTCTTAACACTTCACCCTCTATATACACACCCCTCTAATAAACCGCTTTCCTTGTACCAACCTTGACTTCCCTTCCTTCATGTGAGCTCACTCCAACTTGTTAAACATCTCAACTCATTGTTCTTTATTACTACATTCTCTTATATGGAGCCTCTGACTTCATTTCACTCTAACAAGAGATAATATGAATTTAATCTAATTTATTATACCTCTGTCTGTTCTACTACACAATGTTAAGCAACGTTTAGCGTTCATATCCAAGTGCCTTGCTGCTATGGGACTTCTGACGTCTGGAACAAACTTGACGTACGCGTCTCCTCAAGGTTATGGTTTACAGTGAAGATGCCACAGGTATTCGGATTTCGACAACGCTTTAACCAGTACCACCTTCTATATGAAGCGTACCCACCAGGCGAAATCAAAAGACAGAAGCAAGGAGGTTCGAAGATATATTTGATATGCTATCAATATATCGAGAATCGTCTGATCTAATCTGGCTAGCGATTGCAGATGTTGAGCACGGCGTTCGCAGTCGTGATCTGGTGCGGATGCATGACCGAGCGCCTTCAGCTTAGTGAGTCCGTTAAAACACGTGGTCAGCATCCAATGCCGAAAACTTACAGAGCTATTTATTTTGGGGATTTATTTACCGCTACAGATCAATCCCCCCTAATGGGGTAGTGATGACCCTGAGACGTGGCCAGCCAGAAGTTTAAACTCAACGAGCTTCGTCGTTGGTAAACATTCTTCTAATAGCTTGCTAGGTTTAGCAGCGTCTGGTCGTCTTTCCTTACTATAAGGGTACATGAAGTACAATATAGTGAAAAAATGATGTACAATGGAAATTTTCGGTTCCTCGTAAACATCATCGTTCTTTTTATCGTCTTTTCCAGTCGTCCTGGATAAGAAAAAAAGAATATGTAAGTGCATGTCGAAATAAACTCGTACGCGCTTTAACACACAAAATGGGCGAAAAAGTGTAAATAACGTGAAAGCTATTTTTACAAAATTTTTTTTTGTTTTGTTTTTTTAAAAAACTTTTTCAATATACATATTAGTAAAATAATAAATATATATAAATATAAACATGTGAAAATTATTATTTTTAGTATTATATATAATGTGATGAAACAAAATGTTACCTAGTGTTTTACGTGCAATAGTCACTCAAATGTTCTGTAAATCTTACTCTTCTTCCAGAACGCGTTGTTTTAAGTTTATTTTCAGATACTGTCGAAGTATCATCGTGTGTGTTGGTTGTCGGATGAGGTATTATAAGTGTCGGAGTCGTGTCGTTTGAATGTACTGAAGGAAAATCGACGTGAATAGGGTTTCCTTCTAAATACGCTGCTTCGAGGCGACCGATGCTGATGCTATCGTTTGTTCCGTTCTTATCGACTATATAGTACTTAGATTCACGCTGAAGAACTTTGAAGGGTCCTTCGTATGCTGATTCGAATGGTCGTCGATGCGAGTCTCGACGAATGAAAACGTGTGTACTATATCGTAAGCCAGGTTGAACGAAAACATCAGTTGATTGAGGTCGAGTGGAAACAGGTTTAACTGAACGCATTGCGTTTGTAAGCCTGTTCGTGTAGGAGGTTAGATCCATGTTCATTGAAGAGGATGAAGGATCCACGAATTCTCCTGGAAGTCGAAGTGTCGTTCCATAAACGAGTTGAGCCGCAGTGTATCCAATGTCAGCTTTCACTGCATTGCGGATACCTAGTAAGACGAGTGGAAGAGCGTCGGTCCATTGTGAAACGTTTGCAGCTGATAGCGAAGCTTTCAGTTGTCGGTGAAAACGTTCTACCAACCCGTTTGCTTGTGGATGGTAGGCAGTCGTTCGTAAGCGAGTGATTCCTAAAAGTGTGGTCAGACGACGGAAAAGTTCAGATTCAAACTGACGTCCGCGGTCTGTAGTGATGGTTGAAGGGCAACCGAAGTTTGCTACCCATCGTTCGACGAAGGCGCGAGCCACTGTTTCAGCAGTGATGTCCTTGATAGGCACTGCTTCTGGCCATCGAGTGAAACGGTCAACGCAGGTTAAGATATAAGAGTATCCATTTGAATCTGGTAAAGGTCCTACCAAATCCAGATGAACATGATCGAAACGGGCATCGAGAGTTTTAAATGAGTCTAAGGGACATTTATTGTGTCTGATAACCTTAGATTTTTGGCAGCTCACACAGGAGCGTGCCCACTTCCTCACGTTTCTGTTCATGCCAGGCCAGCAAAACCGTTCTGCTATAAGCTTGATGGTTGCACGAACACCTGGATGAGAAAGTTTGTGCAATGTGTTGAAGACATTGCGTCGATAATGTTTCGGCACGATTGGGCGATCCCTACCTGTAGATGTGTCACAAAGTAAGGTTTCGTTACCTGTTCCCATCTGTTTGATGCGTAGTTTGAGGGTTGTGGACGATAACTCGTGCTGAAGATCAGTGTCTACTTTTGAAGCTGGGCGAGTTTAAGAAGGTCGATTCCTTGGAAACTGTTGAAGGAAGTTATTCGAGACAAGACGGCTGCGACTACATTGTTTGCTCCGGAAATGTGTTGGATGTCTGAAATAAACTGAGAAATGTAGTCTAGTTGTCGAGACTCACAAGGTGAGTACTTGTCAGAGGAAGAGCTTAAAGAAAAGGTAGGCGGTTTATGGTCAGTGAAAAGGGTAAATTCGAGGCCTTCGGCATAGTGTTGAAAATGTTGTACAGCACAATACATAGCTAGGAGTTCCCTACCGAATGTGCTGTACCTCGATTCAGTGTCTAGCGACCGTCTAGAGAAAAATGCCAAAGGTTGCCAAGAGTTGTTAACCCATTGTTGTAAGACTCTTCCGATTGCCGAGTCGGATGCGTCTACTGCGATACTAATGGGTGCTTCAGTGTCCTGATGAGCAAGCATTGTTGCTTGAGCAATAAGTTCCTTGACTGTGGAGAATGCTTTTCGTGCGGTGTCGTCCAAATTGATGGATGCAAGTGAGTGAATTGTTGAGAAAGGTCCAAAAAACCGCAATTCAGCGGATTCCTGGAATAGCAAAGCTCCCATATGACTATCGATTGGTTAAATTAAAACTATTTTCATTGCCATACAGAAGAACCAGAGGCAATTTGATCAGAGTTTTCAATTTATTTATTGGTAAATTTGCATCTGACATGCTCCAGTTTTTCCTGTCTTCCATAACAGAGGCAGTGTGAGGAAACTCTAAAAATGTCCACGGGCACAGAAAACTTATTTTTCAGCCGATTGTCGACTTTGTCATCGAATCATCAACGAATTGAATTCGTCATATCAACGCGTGATTGAAGCTTTCAAGAGAAAGTTGAATCAACTACGAGACCACCAATATCAGGACTAACACAGGCCAACTTGCCTCCAGCCTTTCTCAAACTGAAATTAATCTCATCAGGAAGATCCTTATGGAATCTCGCGCGACGTGCTTTCGTGGAAGAAATCACTGCACAAAGTGTGCCAGAAGACACGGTCCCTGGCCACACAAATTCTGATATTCGAGAATGGAAATTCGTTAAGCAGACCTTGGAGCTCAAAAACATATTGAATAGACAAGTGATGAGACCAGTCAAGAAGAAAGAGGGCTCTAGATCCCGTATGATGAAGATCACTTTACTACCTTCTCGTATGGAAGCCGCAACTCTCGAGGCGTTTCGTATCAACAGACGCCGACTGCCAACTAGAATCTTCATACTCACGGGTAGACCACATAATGATAAGATCAAGAACTAATCTAATTCTGGACTGCCGAGACAACGAAGAAAATGCAGAAATGATAAGGGCTGTTAACTCGGAAAACCCTGTGTCAGCAGGTTGCCTGTCCACTCATACAAGGCTCATATGAACAAACAGGATGGAAGCTCATGTGTTTGAACTTGAGGGCATAACAGGTTTAACAGTTGGATGTGTCAGTTTTACAGGACATTCTACCGGAGGTGGACTGGGAAGTTCACCCTTGACTTGATGTGGATGCTCATTTGGATTTCTTACTGCATATGATATTATACGCTTCAAAGCCGTCCGTTCCGCAAATGGTCCCCAAAATCTAAAAGCAACCAACAGTCATCAGGAATCATACTCCTCGGTTCCTAAGCCACAAAAGGCACTACTGGGCGGAATACGAACGAACTAGTAATAACAACGCATGAAGGCAATTCAAACATACAAGGAACCATTTTACAGAGGCAATGAGAGAAGACAGACTACAGTATCAGACAAATCTTATCGACAAATATGTCTCCAATCCGAAAAGCTTAGTCCATCATGCAGCCTCTCTTCAAAGAGACAAAACCGGAGTTTCCCGAACTCTAGGTCCTAATGGCTCGATCAACAATGACAGCAACGCCGTCAATCTTCTGGCGCGACAGTACTTCCGAACATTTCAACCGATCCATACTAATTATATTGATGAAATGTTCACCTGTAACCCAACAGGAAACTTAGAACTGGACCTGAGTGTTGACCTTGTGTACCAGAAACTGCAGCATCTGAAAAAGACACTTCTGCTGGTCAGGATATGTTTCATCTTGCTATAATAAGGGAAGAGACGTCAATCTTAGAAACACTACTTAGTGCTATGTGCTCACATTTTCTAAGTTCAGACAGGTTACCAGAAAATTGGAAGCTGGCTCATGTCACACTAATTTTCTATGGAGATCGACATAGCAAACATTCGAGCTACCGACTTATCCATAAACATACTTTCACCTTAACAGCTCGGTTTCAGGAAAGGCCACACTTGTATAAACAACTTGCTGACTACGGTGGACGGATGGACAACCATTTTTTATCGCAAGGAGAAGGGTGACGTCATTCACCTTGGCTTTTCAAAAGCTTTCGATAGGGTCAATCATATATGTTTTATCAATAAATTCAAACGATACTGTTACAGGAGAACTGAAGACATTTGGCGAATTAAAACCCTTTTTCTGTATATTAATAGTTTACTGTGTTTTTGGATGTATTTATCTTACTTAACTTTTGAACTTGTTTGTTTATATCGTTATTTCGGACATTTTGGTTTCCCTTTGTCGTTGGTTTGGTATTTGGTAGTTTTGCTCCTGGAACCTACAAAATTGAAGGTTTGTTTTGTAATTGTTATAATTATTGTTGTTAGAACGACATTTGGTCGACTATTTGTGAATTGCGAATAAATTTGGTATCTGAATTGGAGTTTTGGTTCTGTTGTCACTTTGGGTTCGTAATTTGCAAGTAGATCGATAGTCCGTACTCCAATAACTGGGACGAGCAAAACTTGGACGTGACAGATACAACTTAAGTAACTGCGCACTTGAGGTTTCCCAAGCTGAAAAATACCTAGGGGTGTTGGTATCCTACAATTTGAAGTCTTACGCTAACTGTGACAAATACGCCTTCGGAGCAAATAAAGTTGGAGCGCGTTTTCGGCTAGTTCCACCGAAAGACTTTCGGCCTAGTCTTCGACAGTTTTTCTCGACTTCATTTAGAGTATGGGAATATAGCGTCTCCTCTCTCATTCCAAAACGATGAGGACACACTGTAAGGTATCCAACGCTGAGCCACGAAATCAGTTGGGGACTCAAATCCATGTCTTATGAAGAACGCCTCTAATCACTGTACCATTGCACATTAGAGTACAGGCTTCTTAGAGGTGACATTCTAATGACATACAGTATTTCAAACACTTCTTAGCATCCCTTCAAACACTTACTTAAGCTCCGTCGCAACATAAAACTCAGTAGTAATACCCTGAAGCTAGAGACATACAACAGTAGAACGGACCATAGGCACACCTACTCCTCAAGAGAAATCAAGTGTTGGAACTTGCTGTTGACTGAGCTAGTTCAAGCTACTTCCAAGGAGTCCTTCAAGAGAAAACTCCACATATTCTTAAGTACCAAACACACTATCCTATTATAATTTACCAACTTTTATCTCTTTTTTTCTCTTTTATTGTTAATATACCTAGGTGCTTACCTGAAAGCTTCGGTGATCCACTGCTACGAAATACGAGACTGTAAAGCGAAAGATCCTTCCATTCCGTCCAGAATCTTGAATCTTGGATATCTTCTCAGTTATCGGGCCAGGAGCTAGAAGTACCTGGGATGTCTTTGATTCGCAACGACAGAAAAACAGGAATTGGGGGTGGAGTGGCTTTATACATACGATCTTGCTTGGAGGCAAACCAAGTTCACAACCTCGAGTTTAACAATCTTGTGGAATCCATATGGTGCTCTGTAAGATTGTCTACTACTTCAAGGTGCCTAGTCGGAGTCATATATAGGAAGCCCACTGCTGACATCGAGTATGACAGTCGTATACTGGAAGGATTAGCCAGCTCTATGCGTCTTGGTTTCACTCATATTTTGATTCTAGGGGACTCCAATCTCCCTAGATTCAAGTTCATGGAACATACGTATATTGGGGGTGAAAAATCAACTGAAACTCGGTTCTTCAACCTCGTTGAGTATTTGGAGTTATACAAAAATGTAAGGTCGACAACTCGTTGGAGAAACAGTCAGACACCGTCGCGCTTAGACTGTGTATTTACAAACGAAGAATTTCTAATTGACAACCTCTCAATGCTGACTCCCCTGGGAAAAAGCGATCACGCCGTTATAGCTTTCAGTTTTGTCTGCAAAACCGAGCTAAGATACCCCACCAACAACATGCGCTGGAATTTCAAAGGGTTTAATGTGTCAGCTCTACAGGACTATCTACAATAGGTGGACTGGGATGTTCACCCTCTACTTGATGTGGATACTCATTGGGACTTCTTAATGCACACGTTCTTATGTGCTACAAAGCAGTCAGTTCCTCAAACAGTCCCCAAAAGCTACAAACAACCTACAATCGTCAAGAACCGCACATTTCGCTTGCTATGCAGCTAAAAGCACTGTTGGGCAGAATACAAACGAACTGACAACAACGGCGTGTACAGGCAACACAAACATATAAAGAACATATGCACGAAGGCTATAAGAGAAGACAGACTTCAGTACCAGATAAAGCTTATGGATAAATTTGTCTCTAATCCGAAAAGCTTATTCCATTATGCAGCCTCTCTTCGTCAAGCCAACGCTGGAGTTTCCCAATTGCTAGGTCCTAACGGCCCGACCAATAACGACGACGACTCCGCTAAACTTTTGGCTGAACAATACTCTCGGACATTTCAACCAAGCCACATCAACTATATTGATGACAGCTTCATCTGCAACTGCAAAAGACTTTCCGTAGTGAACCTGAGCGCTGATTTGGTGTTCCGGAAACTGCAGCACCTAAGAAAAAACAGTTCTTCTGGCCCAGATATGGCCCATTCTGCTATACTGAGGGGAGCAGCCTCAACCCTGGCAATACCGCTTAGCGTGATGTTCTCACACTCGCTAAGCCGAGGCAAATTACCGGAAAATTGGAAGCTGGCTCACATAACACCAACTTTCAAAGGAGGTCAACGCAGCGAACCTTCAAGTTACCGACCGGTGGCTCTTCTCTTCATACCCTCAAAAATCATGGAGTCCCTGATATGCGATGGTATAAATGACTATTTACTGTCCTTAAATTACTTCTCACCCCAACAGCATGGTTTCAGGAAGGGTCACTCTTGTATAACCAACCTGCTGACTGCGGTGGACAGATGGACAGACATCCTTGATCTCAAGGGGAAGATTGATATCATCTGCCTTGATTTCTTAAAAGCTTTTGATAGGGTCAACCATACATGTCTTATCGATAAGCTCAAACGATTGTGTATCAGACCACCTCTGATTGATTGGCTAACTTCCTATCTGAAAAACCGACATTTTAAGGTTAGGGTCAACTTCATTTTATCTCAGGCCATAGAATGTTCTAGCGCGGTCTTTCAGGGCTCAGTACTAGGACCTCTTCTCTCCTTGATTTATATAAATGATCTTCCTCAACAGGCAACGTCAGACTTATTACTTTTTGCCGATGACGTGAAACTTTGAAGACAGATACTCAACCAAGACAATTTACGTGCACTTCAGGAGGATCTGACTCGACTCCAAAGCTGGGCAGACGATAACGGACTTACCTTTAACACTTCAAAGTGTAAAGTCGTCCATCTGCGACATGTCGCAGACTACAGTTATAACTTAGGAAACTCCTCTCTAGTATTATCCCAAGTCGAAAAAGATTTAGGAGTCCTGGTGCCCTACGATTTAAAGTTTTACGCTGTGACGAAAATGCCTCTCGAGAAAACCTTACACAGGTAATATAATATTGAATAAAGCCATTAATAATAATAATAATGATAACATTGAAGCGCATTTTTGGCCATTTTGATGGAAGAACTTTCTATATAATCTTCGATAGTTTTATCCGTCCCCATTTAGAGTACGGAAACATAGTATTTCCTCCTCAATCCAAAAGGATATGGACACTGGTGCGTATCCAACGGTTAGTCATGAAATCAGTTCGAGGACTCGAATTTCAACCTTATGAAGAGCGCCTCCAATCACTTAACCTTTTACCTATTAAAGTATAGGCGTCTTACAGGTGACCTACTGATGGCTTGCAGTGTCCTTAACACTTCTGGACATCCTTTTAGACACCTGTTTAATCTTAGTTCCAACACTAACCTAAGAGGTAACACTCAAAAACTGGAGACACAACATAGCAGAACGGACTGTAGACACAACTTCTACTCCTTAAGAGTTGTCAAATGCTGGAATTCGCTGCCAAGCGAGCCAGTCCAATCAACTTCCCAGGGGTCCTTTAAGAGGCAACTTGGTTCATTCTTAAGGATTAAGGATAGTATAATACTATGATTTACCAATTTCTTTTTCCTCTTTTATTGTTAACATACCTAGGTTCCTGCCTGGAGGATTTGGTGATCTCCTGCTACTAGACACGGAAGCCTGTTAAGCGAAAGCTTCTTCTGTTCCGTCCACAACCATTTTAACCATTTTTACCATTTAGAACAATTTAAACCATTGGAAACTGATTTCGTTCGCTTCAGCGCGGAGAATTGATTCAATTGATTCTGCTTCAAGTAGGTTTCTTATTGATCTTTGTCGTGTAGTGATTCTTGTTTATGGGTTGTTTACATGCTGTTACTGGCCTAGTTTATCAACTGCATAACCTGATTTCTCATATATGGTATACATCTTGGTAAATGTACATATGTACATTTTTCTCATCGAAATCGGTAAATATTTACCGATTTCGATGGAAAAAAAGACTCTTAGATCAGATACACACGTGTGTATCTGATCTAAGAGTCTTTTTTTCCATCGGAATACGCATGTGACTTTTTGACTAAGGAATTGACGACGTTGTTTACAAAGGTTTGGGTGTTAGAGAATGTACCAACGTCATGGAATGAGTCGATAGTTGTCCCTATCTTTAAAAAGGGTTCACGTCGTTCCTGTAACAACTATCAGGGGATAAGTCTACTTCCGATTGCGTCCAAGCTATTGGCTTCCATCATACTTCGTAGGTTGTTCAAAACCCGAGAAAGATTGACTAGCGAGGAGCAGGCTGGTTTTCGTTCTGGTCGAGGATGTATTGATCATATCTTCACCCTCCGCCAAATGTTAGAACATCGCCATACTTATCAAAGGCCAACAATCATAGTGTTTCTTGACATCAGGGCTGCCTTCGATTCGTTGGATACGACTGTTCTCTGGGATTGTCTATTGAAGAAGGGTGTGCCTGAGAAGTTTATTAACATCCTAAAAGCCCTATATACAAACACCTCAGGCAGAGTGAGGGCATACAACCACCTCTCTCCATTGTTCCATTCGAGCAGTGGGGTTAGGCAGGGTTGCCCAATCTCACCATTCCTCTTCAACTTTGCCATCGATAACATTCTAGAAACAGCTCTGATGAATGTAAGTAATGGTGGTGTGGATCCGTTGCCTGGAGAAAGACTTCTCGACCTTGAGTATGCGGACGATATTGTCTTACTGTGCGATAATGCCCAAGGCATGCAATCCGCACTTAATCAGTTGGCAATCAGTGTCCGTAGGTATGGTATGTGCTTTGCACCTTCGAAGTGCAAAGTACTCCTACAAGACTGGCAGGATTCTAATCCTGTACTCACCCTGGATGGTGAACAGATAGAAGTAGTCGAGAAGTTCATGTATCTAGGTAGCTGCATAAGTGCTGGTGGTGGCGTGAGTGATGAGATCAATCCACGTATGGTGGAAGCCAGAACGACTTATGCCAATCTGGGCCATCTTTGGCGCCTTCGTGATGTTAGTCTGGCTGTAAAAGGTCGGATCTACAACGCGTCGGTGAGAGCAGTTTTGCTCTATGCTTGTGAAACCTGGTCTCTCCGAGTTGAGGACGTTAGACGACTCTGGCGAGACTCTAATTTAGGGACGAGCCAATCAGAAGCGTTTGAGCAATTTCAAGGTCACGGAGCCAAGTTCAACACGCGCTGCTAACATACGATCGGTTCACAGCGGATTTTAGATTGTAGGTGATTAATGAGAGGTTACAACGGATGGGACGGCGAAACTCTATTTTAGGGACGAGCCAATGAGAAGCGTTTGAGCAATTTCAATTATTAGCCAATCAGAAGACAGTATAAAGTAAAAATATATTACAAGAAAGTAATGAATTACAGTGGATATTCTTCTTTTACATGATTTAAAAACCTGTTGAGGTTTGATAAAGACTCAGAAATTCTGAATTCATAATGCATATTGTATAGAAACTCGTCCATAGGGTTAGGGTTTGGGGTTAAAATTAGGGTTAAGGGTTAGGTTAAGGTTAGGGTTAGGGTTAGATTAGGATTTAGGGTTAGGTTAAGGTTAGGGTTTGGGTTAGATTAGGATTTAGGGTTAGGTTAAGGTTAGGGTTAGATTAGGGCTTAGGGTTAGGTTAAGGTTAGGGTTAGATTAGGGTTTAGGGTTAGGTTAAGGTTAGGGTTAGATTAGGGTTTAGGGTTAGGTTAAGGTTAGGGTTAGATTAGGGTTTAGGGTTAGGTTAAGGTTAGGGTTAGATTAGGGTTTAGTGTTAAGGTTAGGGTTAGATTAGGATTTAGGGTTAGGTTAAGGTTAGGGTTAGATTAGGGTTAGGTTAAGGTTAGGGTTTAGGGTTAGGTTAAGGTTAGGGTTAGATTAGGGTTAGGTTAAGGTTAGGGTTAGGGTTAGGTTAGGATTAGGGTGCTAACATGCGATCGGTTTACATCGGATTTTAGAGATGTGTCTACTTACAGGCTACAACCCTAACCACTAACCCTATGGACGAGTTTCTATACAATATGCATTATGAATTCAGAGCCTCTGAACCTTTATCAAACCTTAACAAGTTTTTAAATCATGTAAAAGAAGAATATCCACTGTAATTCATTACTTACTTACAATATATTCTCACTTTATACTAACTGTCTTCTGATTGGCTAATAATTGTCAAGGTCACTTAAAATTCGTTCAAAGGTCGTCCTTAAATTAGAGTCTCGCCGACGACTCTCTGTGTTCGACCATCGTTGTCTCCGAAGGATTGCTGGCATCCAGTGGCAACACCATGTTAGTAATGCAGAGGTTCGGCATCGTATGTTCGGGCACAGAGATGATAATTCAATTGGTGTCACTATCTTGAAACACCGACTTCGGTGGCTTGGATACATCTTACGAATGTCGTCCCAGAGAATTCCACGTCGTGCATTATTTGCCGACTCTGGGACTGGTTGGAAGAAGCGGAGAGGTGGTCAGTGCATGACATGGTGTCGTGGCATGAAAGAAAGCTGCAAAGGACTGGCTTGTGTTGGTTCTTCACGACTCCCTGGTTGGGGTCCGAGAGATGGTGCTACACAGTGGCTAGAGACGTTATCAGATATGGCTCAGAATAGAAGCCAGTGGCGATCCTGCTGTAACCTTCTTTTACCTTCTTCATAAAAATTGGTTGTGTCTCCCTTACCTGAAAGATTTCTTCTGATTGTACCTCGTTACTACCACACTACCTTACACCAATCTCTTCGTTATTGTTCTCTCTTTCTTTTGCGCTCCTTAGTTTTTTTTTCTATTTCTCTTCGCATTCTCATTGTTTTGTGCGGCGCATATATATTGGCGCTCTCTTGTACCAATATTTATGTGTTCAAATAAATAAATAAATAAAAGAAAAACCAGTGCTTTTTATTGTTAGAGATATTACTTCTTTCAAAGCGTAGTTTTGCCTAATGCTAATTCGTAGGTCACCGAGTCTGATCAATGGGTGGTTTGATGTTGTAGATATTTATATCTACGTTTATTTATATTATCTATTCATACCTTAATTCATGCTCCTATGCACTTTATAGTGTTAGTTGGTATTTTCCAATTGTCGTGTCATTCATTTATAAGTGCTTCCATGATCTTCCTGATATCCTCACTGTCCATGTACATAACATGATATGATCAAAAGATAAATTAACACCCTTAGTACTTTGCCTATATTCATCTGTCTGTACAATACATCAGCTATTGTTGCCTATTATTAGTAGTCTATTTTTATCTTATTGTTCTGGGCTTTCATTTACCTTGTCTTCAACAAATATGTTTGTAGGATTTTCAGTCAGTAATGATAATTACGAAAAGTTAAGCTCAATACAGGAAGGATAAAAGTTGGGCACATCTGCGTCCTTGTGACCAATTATGGACCATGTGTCCAATTTCTGATCTCTTAACCCCAACTATTTAGCTTTCATTTATGAACACGATTCTGTTCAGTAGTCACTAAATTTGTAAACGGATGCCATATTTTGGTTTGGCCCTTTTAGTTTTCTTTTTACTTATTTCTAGTTCAGCCACCATAGCTTGTAAAGTTCAGTGTCTTAGCCACTTCGATCGATGCAGATTAATGACCTCAACAATCAATTTATCATCTTTCCGTGATATCTTGCCTCTGACCTCATCATTTCTAGTGAGGTTATAATCAACAGACGGCCTTTGAGCATTTCTAAACTGACCTGGAATGTGTCTACCTACTTTCTAGGGCTAAGTGAGGGTTATATATTAGTGCCAAAAATTAGGATCTGCGGGTAAACGTTAAGGTTAGGAATTGCAGTTAGTTTTCATCATGCTTTAGTGCTAAAATTCTATTTAACCATATGGATGAGTTTTGCACCAAAATTCAGGATGTGCTATCTTTGATTTCTTTCGTTCGTCCGTAATTTATAATCTCCTGGTTGCTCACTCCGTTGTTTCATCAAGCCCTAGCAATCCCTAAAGGATATCTCTGATTAAAATGTTTAGCTTACGCGTATCTTCTCTTTTTATAGATCATGCTTACAACCATAGGGTAATACGGAATCAAGATTACTTTCTGTTTTTTATACTTTCCTATTACATTAGGACTTCTTAAAGTAATTGTTATTTTAGCAAAAGCAAATTTCTGTGAAATTCAGTTCGTGTGTAAAACCATGCTAGAATCTCTGCCGCTTGAGAATAGCTATCCTAGTAACGTCAAGCTTAAATACAAAAAGCTATCCTATCAAGCGACAACTCCTACTCGTGGATCTCTCTTTGCTGCTGGTTACGATCTTTATGCTGCTCATGAAGCTACCATACCTCCTGGGGGTCGTGAATTAATTAAAACTGACATACAGGTGATTTATATAAAAATTGTTTCAGTAATCATTTTGTTATGTAAAATTTGTTATAGATAAGTATGGTCACTAAAACTAAATTTGCCAATGTACAGATTCTGGTTTCATACTCAGGCTCAAACTGAGTTTGTGATCACAATCTCCCCCACCTTCGTATATGTATTCAATAAGCACCAGTTCATATGCTAGTCTGGACGACCTGTACTACGTAGAGAAAACTGTCTACTCAAGATCCGTAATGTGGCTTGAAGTCACTCAGTGTAAAGTTTTCAGTAGCTTAGAATATAGACGTTCGTACTCAATAGAAAATTTGGCACTAAAATTTCTATTTGTTGAACTTACACGTTTAAAGCATCAAAAAGTATAGTTATTGCTATCTCACTACCTTCCCATACGGGTTTTTACTAATCACATTCTCTTTTCGTCTTCTAAATTTCGTAAACACCCTCACCACGAGAAGGCAGTGAGTAGGACTTCCCTGGCAGTGGTTGTATGCACGTGGCCATTTGAGAGCATTTCGAGATGGAGGACTCTCTCCACCCTCGGCCTTACCAGGGCGTTTGGGGACCTGTATGTACCAACTATGCTTTGAAAGATAATGTTATATATTACCCCAACGTCTAGTTCCTAGAATAGTAAAACTTTAATCGAGTTAAAAATTACAAATTCTGACCGGAAAGTAAGAATATATGTTAGCAATTTGATTACTATCTATCCTGCTTCAATGTCTTTTGAGGATGACAAATCAATATTAGTAAAAACATAGTTTTAAAGTATATCTCCAAGTGGATCTTATCCACCAAGATACAAAATCACAAATCAGGACAAATTTCTCAAATTTTTACAACAGTTTACCCTATACTAACAACATACTTTACCATATTATGCGTACATTCGACGTTCTTAAACATCATTGCTTTGCTGCTGAATCAAATTTATACTGCTTGTGCAGGTTCTGGCTCCGTGTATGACTAAATATATATACCGCATCATAGACGTTCTACACGCTGTTTACTGACAATCTAAATGTCTCAATAAATTTTATCTTTCATTTTCGTGGTCGTCTGTTGTTAAATAGATTGAATTGCCAGAAGGTTGTTATGGTCGTGTCGCTCCACGAAGCGGACTAGCCTTAAAACATGGGATTGATGTTGGTGCTGGCGTCATTGACCGAGACTATAGGGGAAATCTTGGCGTAGTACTTTTTAACTTTGGAGAACAATATTTTGAAGTAAGTTCATCGTTGCTCATCATTTTCACTGCTGCAACTTGTTGCATAACTACACTTCGATGTGATTTCTCAGAGACGTACTATAACAAAACATGCCTTTTTTTAGTTACGTGGACTTGTTTCCCCGTTTTTGTTAGGCCATAATGTTTTATTCATTATCTTAACTGACTCGCCTATGGCATCAAAACATGGTCACATTTGAAAAATATCCAAAAACTGTCCCATACATGGGACATTAGTCTGACCGTTTGTTATGTTATGCTATGTATATTTTTTATTTACATCCTATTTCTAATAATGTATCTTAATATGTCAAGTGACCTAATTCACAGTGCCTGATTCTTCAGGATAGTATCAATGCCGTTTTTTCTCATAGTCACGAACATATTGGCCATGGTTTTTGATGTGTGGGCGAGTAAAATAGTGATTGGTTACTTACTTAGCCTGACAGGTATTAGATGTGTTATCTACTTTCCAATCCCTTGTTATTGTCGAATGTTGACGTTGAATCATACGCACGTCCTAGTCAAGCCGGTCACGTGTTCTTGATCCGAGTTGTGTTGATATCCTGTAGAATAGACACTGGCAGGGTATCTAGTGCAGATATTCGTTCAAGGCAAATTAGTGTCCTATTGGTGTAGCCTTACCAGATGGTTTGTGACTGCAAATTCTCATCAGCAACTGATGGGGATCTAACTTCTATTTTATTCACTGACGGCCGAAAAGCATGACTAACAGACAACCTTTTGTGGTTAGTACATTCACTTAGTTGGATACATTTTTGAGGAAATGGCTATACTGCAATCTACATATTTACCGTGGTATATAACATCTCATGTATTTAAAAGTGGGTAAGATTTATGGGGAATCTGGTTTTTCGCGTTAATAGGCAAATACGTACTGTATAAAAGTACTCTGTGGCAATTAAGCTAGCCTTACACTAAATTATTGGGTATTGGTATGGGCTGTAATTTCGGCTATCTTAATGTTGCCACATACGTAACTACTTTCGTTACTGTTGGTTAACTTTATCAGTCTAAAATTCAATATTTTGTTCCTTCGTCATGTTATTCGACGAAAAGCACGTCATTTTGATTTATGAGTGTTTCTTTATACTCAGATTCAGAACGATCGTGCCTGGTATTCACAGGCTTACTAAATAATTTTACTGTATTCATTTCAGATAAAAAAAGGTGACCGTGTAGCACAACTGATTTGTGAACGTATTTTCTGTCCTGAATTAATGGAATGTGAATCGTTGGCGGAAACAGATCGTGGTTCAAATGGTTATGGCTCAACAGGAGTGTAGAGCCTAATAATCTTATCAGAATCAAAATATTTTTTACGATAAATATATAAGAAATACAACCCATTTTTTATGCCTGCAAATAACTTTTTAAAAAATTAACAGACTATCCAATATTGAGTTGTGTTGGCGACTTTTGTTACTCTTTAAACGTGAACTGGTCGTTCCACCTATGTTTGCAAAAGTACATACTTCTCTCATTTAGGTTTAAGAAATGATACTGATCAATTTTTGGTTGATTGTTTGTTGATACTTGAGTTTTGTACACACGCTTCTCTTCCGAATTATTAAAGACGATCTTGTAGCACGTAATAATCATAAGGCGTAGTGGCAAGTTTAAAAAATGTTAACTCCATTTTTTAATCAGTTATGAACCTGAGTGACGAGCATACGAATCCATTCTATTGATAGCATTGGTTTGGATTTGAGATCCTTTTAACATAACTTAAGTACGTGAATCACTCACTCCGAATAATCCATAAGAATTTTTGACAAAGCATCTTTGTTAATTCTGTGCAGTGGAAAAAGCAGAAATACGAAATAATGTTGATCTGTTTAGAGTGCCACGTGTTGAAAGTCAATTTCCCATCGCATGAACAATCGCTTAGACCTGAAATAGTTTATTACAACCTCATTAGTCATGCAAAAACTAAATTCATGCATTTGAGTATTGTATAAACTGTCATGCTTTCAGTAGAGTTTTCTGAACTTATCAGGTTTTAGATGCTGAAGTATTCTTAAGACGGTACCTTTCTCAATAACTACAGGGTCTATCACCAAGCCGCCATAATCACAATTATTCATCGGTCGTTCCTCATTGCTGATAGAAAACACTTCACTGAAATATTCTGATAAGTCTTCAGTTTTTTCGGTATCGTTTCTTGCCAGTATTAACGGATCAATTGTTTTTCATACGACTGTCTACTCTTATTAACGCTTTACAAGCATTCCTAGTCTTACAATAACTGGGACTGTACTGTTCTAAGCCAGTAGAGATGAACATATTCTAATACTTTTTCATACGTCTAAGAAGTTTCTTGACTTATTAAGTTATCCATGGTGGGCAGTTATTCGGTCCGGCCACCTCAGTCCAACT
Source organism: Schistosoma haematobium (assembly GCF_000699445.3). Taxonomy (NCBI): domain Eukaryota; kingdom Metazoa; phylum Platyhelminthes; class Trematoda; order Strigeidida; family Schistosomatidae; genus Schistosoma; species Schistosoma haematobium. The sequence continues at coordinate 14,879,204 of NC_067196.1, read as the reverse complement.
AATATCAAGCATGTTATTTGCGCTCCATAGCTTAACGCGCTCTAAAATAAAGTCATCAGCTAAGTAGATTGGGCCGCGAAGTGTACTCCGTAGTTGTTGCTGTAGTTACGTGATGGTATCACTAACCAACCTTAACAGTTGCGACAATTATTTAGCGTGAGTTCACTGTGTGTCGACTCGTTATCTATTTATCGTGGTAATAGAAATCCCATTCGCATTTATGCATGTGTTCACGGTTGGAGGGCGTGGTGTAACGTCGATGGATCTAGATTTCCAGCTGCTGAAAAACAGCTAAGTCGGAAATAATGGCGTGGGCTCTTTAGTCAGGTACTCAAGGGGGAGACCCTGTGTTACCATGTCGGCCCAGCAATGGAACTACACCACGGCAAACGGCGACCATACAAATGGGACCACCAGGCAAACATGGGTCGATCGTCCCTTACGCGCAATTGCCCGTGACTACTAAACATTGTGTCCAGAACAGCAACCATGCGGGGGGTACGTCTAGCATGTGACTAGGGTGGTAAGTTATTTGCTGCAAGCTTATTTGATTTGCCCGTGGATGGTACCATTAGTCCTAGGACGAGATAGAATAAGTGAACATAAACCTAGTAAGGTGCCTAAACTTGGTTACGACTCTTTGACCTTTCTACTGATGTGTATTTCTTCACATTAGGTTGAGAATGTGCCCGATTATATGGTTTAGATATCTTTACGTCACATTTCAACATGTGAGCTGAGTTTGACATTCTGAAGCATTCGGATGAGACGCAAGATGGGTTTGAAGACAATGACGGAACTTGACAGGACGAAGGATGCTGCCTGTATTAGACAGAATGTAAACTTGTGTAACTTGTCACAATTGCTGTATAGTGGATTTCGGACTCATGGATTGGGATGACCTCCGGCCGTCCCCCCTCGCTGTTCAGTCGGATGTATTATTAACAATAACCCACTACTGCAACGCTGGTCTTACAGTGCAGTATTAGTTACTTTTGGGCACTAAGTATAGTTATCCCACTAATTATGAAGTAGAGTCAGGACTTTTGCTAGTAAACAAAATTTATTGAATGGTTGCAATGAGTAGCGAAAAAACAGGATTGAGTTATAAAATATCGATTAATTCCACATCAAATTTAAGTGTAGCATTTGGAGGGATAACTTTGTCGACACCCTTGGAACCATATGCGTAATCTGGGGTACAAGTTAGGTAGGCACGCTCGCCTACACTCATTTGAATAATACCTTCATCCCAACCTCGAATTACCTAGAAGGATGGGATTCAAAAACAGCAATTGTATTTACTTTCCCCGTCCCAATTACAAATTCGAATGGCTTATTTCTATCACGGGAGCTGTCAAACTTTTTTCCATCCATGAGGGTACCGGTGTAGTGAACAACGACTCTTTGACCTTTCTTCGGAATTCGTTTCCCATTGCCTGGCTTGTAGGTGTCGACAGTTACGCCCATGCCGAAGACTGTTAGCGCACAATGGTGAATGACCTCGTCGTGAAGGTCATCAAATGGCAAGTTCAAACGTCTCTACAACAGTTTTTGCTATAAAACATGATATTCTCTGGTTGTTGCGGATTTATTTCGCAAATCGACTTGTGTTTGTGTATATTCAAGCTCATAATCGACACTTTCACTTTTATTGTTGGTATGCATGGTGAACAATTGATAATATCCTGTTTCATTCATCTGTTAGCTTCTTTGTGTGATTTATCCGAACTGAGGTTTAATTTCTGAGTAAAAGATACAGTTTCTAACCGTATCACGTGTTCATCTTCTGTTGCTGAGGTTTCTTTTTCTCAATATTCTGTTATGTGTTAAATAATTATGAATTATGGATTATCGTAACATACTCAGAGTATGAGCACATTAGGAAACCAATAAGCTGGCGATTTCCAGTGAACTTATTGCCTGAACAGTGTTAGACCACCGTTGGCACGATGGAAGCATTTTACGATAAAACTGCAGTGCCAATTCAAAATATTCTGTTGTAGATGTTATACAAAAGTAGATCGTCTAATTTTATTAATTTTATAATAATAACACTGGGAACGTTGTTAAATCATGAGACGCTTGTTGCATCGTTTTTCCTCCTAGTTTTCTCCTTTCCGAAGTAGTGATTTCGTTGGCTCTCCCGATTAAAGTTGGAATTAGGGAAAGTTTAGAGCCAGATGGCTGCACAGAGCCGAAATCTGTTGATGATGTCGAAAACTTACAGAGCTATTTATTTTGGGGATTTATTTACCGCTACACTGTAAACAGATTTGGATGTATCCGTTTTCAGCATACGGTCAATTAATTGGGCGTTTTTATGCAAGATAGTGGAGGTGAAATATATTTTCGGGCGATTAATAGCTTTTTACATATATATATATAGATTTTAGGTCGTCTGTAACAAAGTCCACCAAGGCTCGTTAAGTGTTCTGGGAATACATGACAAATCCCGTTGAGGTCACAGAAAACAGTTGTTGATCGTTCAGACCTGGTGTGGTATCATCGTCACTGAGGAGTTTTTCAGTTTGTCTCAAAGTAAACTGTACTATGTAGTGAAAAATTGACGACATATTGGTTTTTACTGCTTATGGTTGGTAGTTTAGATGTGTTGTTTCTTATTCTATGGGCATAGTCGTGGATTATGACTTGAAAATGAAATCCAACTTACTATTTTGTAGAAAAATAGGTCCTTCATTTGTCAACGACCCCATAAACTTTCTAAGGCAATATGTCTACATCAACCTATTTAGTCAAGGATAGAATCCTATCCCAATGAACGATGTGTGAAGCTTTTCTTGATATTCCTCACTGATATCTCATCTGTGGTATTCATACTTGAGAAAATGCATAAACGATGTTCAAGGTAGGGTAATGTACATATTTAAAAAGTGTAAGCTTAGTCTCTTTGATCAAGAACCTTTAACTATGAAACCCGTCAGCATTCTTGATGTAAAAATGATACGTGATGTATGTTCTTGTACACTTTTCGTACAATGAACCACTAGACCGAATGTCAAGTTAAATATCTGATCTCTACACTAATTTAAGCACAGTGATTATTATAGAGACACTTTCTAAAATGCATGGTCTCATATTCGTTATGATTACGTGGTAGCTGACGATTTTTACAACAGACAGACAGGTTGTCGCGCTGGAACTGAGAAATCCTTAACCTACAGCTCCGAACCTAGGCTATGTACTATGATGAGTTTATCGGCATACATGTGTGATCTTTTACAAATGACTGGTCACTATATGGTGACCACTGTCATATTTTTCTTGGTGCACACTGAATTTGCAGTGTGACAACCAGTTTAGATGACTCGACATCTTGTGCACTATATTGAAGCGTAGGGGATGGTTGTAGAACCATTTAATTCTATCTATTAAGATTCTGGACCAAGAAAGACATGAACCACATGACATCTATCAATACCCAGTGACCAATCATTTGTAAATATACCCCATTCCCATCGGAGGTCATTCGCGACACAGATAGCTCAGTGGCAACTTCTCGGAGTGTGAAGCCGAGTGACATTGGAATAGAGCATCAGTTCCCTTACTACTACTAGTACACCTTAATGACGAGTGTCTGATAGCACGAAACCCAGGTCTAAGGTTTTTTGTCGACTACCACCAACCATCGCCTTAAAGGTATAATTTCCCCAATTTCACAGTTTTTGGTGGAGTTTTGTTCTCTGAGCTGGATGGTTTGGTCGTGGAGCTTTCATCGTCCTTCTGAACGACATAATCAGCACAAACTTCTTCACAGTTTTACATATACCTTCTATATACATGAAAAAGATGGTGGACACATTGCACTTCTCTTAACAATCCCATTAGCCTTTGATCACGGTGATGAGACAAAGATGTACCTTACCATCTCTTATATTATTTTAGGAAGGAAGCAAATCATGAATGCAAAGTAATGATGATTCCGAATAACTTCAACTTAAGAAGATTTTAGTTTGAGACCATGGTAACCGCTTTTTGAAGTTGAGGAACAGACTTGATACAATAGCCCGGAGTCTGACGTTGTTACATCAAAATGAGGTAGTCTATAATGCTGTCCTAATCTTCGAAAATCCATGCTACCAAGTCGAGTTTAGACTCTGACAGCTTTAGATTGGTGGTTGAGTGCTGACTGAAAACATCTTGGTAACATTAAAGCATAACAGTTAAGGTGTTTATATACTTCCTCATTTTTCGTATGCATTATATTTCCTGTTGTTCAACACTGTATGTTTGAATTATGGCGTTTGAAACTCATCACGACCTTAGTAAAAACCTATTATGACCACTAGTCTGACTTTTTTATGTGTACAAAACAAATTGTTGAGGCGGTATTTGTGCTGAAACCACGGTCTTTGAAACTGAACGTGTTCCATTGTGTTTTAATGTTGATTATTAACTACAGCCTACTAGCTTGATCAATACTAATAGCTGGTCATCTGTATATATGATTAGCTATGATGGTTAATTAACAAGCTTTAGTAGTATCTACATTGTCCAGTGAAATTTACATGTTAAAACTTCAACCACTCAAATAAATTGATTAGTCCGTCTTTGAGCACACAAAAGAAATTCGGCTTTACATTTTTTAGTTTTGTCATGGAAGTAAACCACCTGGTAGATCTGTAACATTATCTTCAATATAAATTCCAAATACATAGTATTTGTTTTGGATTTGTATACATCTTTGTCATCTTTTTGACTACGAAATTTTGACTCACAGAATTTGACTATGAGTTGTGGTTTCCTCAAAAAATGCATCATCCAAGAGGCTTAACGTTCATTCCGAGGGAAGTCCACACCAAGACGTGTTCTCTGTTTCTCTTCATTCGGCTCTCAAAGACGTCCGAGTCCTTATTTTGAGTCTTCTTACGTCAAAACCATACACCATTTTAAGACAAAAAATGAACCACTTGTCTTTGCCAGATGGTCTAGGAAGGTAGAAGTTTATGCAAAGAGAAGTATTAGGTGATTGGTCACCAACATAGTCCTTACGTCAACTCCAAGATTTCGTTCACCGCCCGTCGCATCAATATACACCGACCCTCCCGTGCTAGGTCTCCGAATCACAGTTGATAGGGAAGCTCTGGAAGATATGGAAGTATCATCGATGAGCAAGGAGGATCCAGTGCCGGCGTTAGTGCGAGGATTTACAAATCAGTGATAGCATTCCCAAAAAATGAGGAATATATGGAACCCAAAACGACTCTCAACCAATATCAAAGTCAAAATCTTCAGTATGAACACCAAAACAGTCCTACTATACGCAGCTGAAACTTGGAGAACTGCCACAACCATAAGCGAAAATGCAAAAATATTAATAAACAGTTGTCTACACAACCTACTGTTTAGAAGAACAAACCAGCTTCCAGTTGAAGAGGAAGTTAAGAAAAGACGCTGGAAGTGGATATACATCGCGGAAATCATGGAACTGCATCACGAAGTGAGCTCTTATTTGGAATCCGAAAGGGAAAGGAAAAAGAGAAATGCCAAACAACACAATGCGTCGAGATTTGGAAGCATACAACAGAATAATGGATAGCAACTGGAAAGAAATGAAAAAAAACTGATCAGGACAGAGTTTGATGGAGATCGTTAGTGAGAGTCCTATGCTTTTCTCTGAGGAGTAATAGGCGTAAATTAGTAAGTATGTGAGTAACACCCACAAATTGGCTTCTGTTTCAACGTAGAAAACGATGAGTAACCATGAACACTAAAGGATCATTTGTAAGTGTAAATTGATTTGATGCCGTTTTAACTAACTTATCCGCGATTACATATATATGTGATAGATTTTGATGTCTACGGGACTTTGATTTTCAAAACTTGCCACAGGTCATGCTTAAATCATTTGAATAATGTGTTTTTTCCAGGCAGTAAGTTGTTATGTGGTAGAGAGTGATATGGGTCATTACTTTCAAAGTCCGTCACTACAAATGCATTTTAACTTTGAAATAATTCTGAACAAATTGGTGACCTCACAGGAAGGTATTGAGGTAGGTCCTGATTAATTTTCTGGGTTTTCATTTGGTAGTGATTGATTCTTCCTTACGTGATGGAACATTTTATCCTATTTCTGAGAATTTCGGAGAGTTCGGAAGAGTCATTACCAAGTTTTTCATGGCGTTTTTCTGGTCCAATGATATACTGTAAATGTATTTGCACTGTCTTAACACATACCGATGTCCTCAAAACAAAGAAGAAACGTCTTCATGTTTGTGGGATCGTTTGTCATATAAAATAAAATATGAAGTGTTAACTTGAATAAGCTTATAAGTTATAATAAATTGTGAAATAAATTACCAGGGTTAATATAGTCAACATTGATCGGAGAGAGAGACTAATGTAGTTACAAATCAGAAACAATGTAATATATTGGATATGAATTAGGCAAGTATTAGTGTATAGGGGTGGATGCTGCTCCTTTTATTCTGGTCAACCTCGGGCCGAACTAGTTAAAGCCAATTTATGATATGGTGACGTAATTTGATTAATGTTTATTTTTATATCTTAAACTTGGCTTATCCACACATCTTATCATTGTCATTATTGTTGTTATTATATAATTGTTACATTTGCTAACCTTCCCTGGCCTAGACTCCTCAGAACGTTTGCTGTTTATACCATTATAATAGCTAAGAATACCATATTTTATCCCACAAAATTTATATTTAAATGAACGTAAGATGTTTCTATACAAGCTCGAGGTTGATTTCATCTCTGAATACTATTATTACATGTTTACCAATTAATTCATATCTGATAAGTCGTAAATGATAAGAGTGCGATGATATTTCACTCAAAGTGTACTTGATGCTGACACAGTAGCTTCCTTAATACTCAAATGCAATACTCCAAACTAAATATGCCATGGAGGAATTTTTGGATGAATCTAATACTACTATAAATTACTTTACAAATAAGCTTGAATTTTACGTATTATAACCTATTCTGTAAACGAACATCCACATCAACTTGTGAATAAAGTACTCGAAGACGACAACGAAAAAATATAACAAAAGCCATAATGTTGTTCATCACATTTTTACGTTCTTAATTAGGCATTTAATATCTATATTATTTACGTTCAGTTGGTGGAATAATGATATACATAAAAGCTTATTACCTTTGAGGTATTTCATTTCAGTCGTCAAAATGTATCTAGTTACATCGCCTGTGAACATATTACACTAGTGTATTCCAACTTGCTGGATAAAAAAAAGCAAATACAGCGAATGCCCGAGGTTGAAGTAGAGATCTTAGTAAGCATTATGCCATTGTATCTGACATGTGCCTGCCAAATGAATATAAAGATGTGTAGTATTAAACAAATTCCTGAAATGAACAGCTTCATAGTTTAACGAAGATGTTCCCGATCTTATCGGTTCAACCGTACATAACCCCATAAACTGAAAGCTCCCAGCCAAGCATTCGTATCAGACGACAAATAAATATGATTTGTTCTGCTATCTTCTACAGTTCAAGTGACTGAGTAATTAGTAGTTTGAGAAGTTTAAGTGGCTGCAACATCCACATATAAAAACACCAGACATGTATTTAAAACAACATATACATACTTCCATCGTTCACTTTGATTTTCCTTAGCTTTCTGTTGAGTATAACGAGTGTACGTCAGCAGCATATTTGAAACTCCTTAAAAGTCAAACTCGAATTCTGTACAACCGAAGAAAGTTTGATCGAGCGATCTTAATAAAAATATAACGTTAGGGTCTACAGAAGCCGAGTTGAATTGTTACTGTGGTGTATGCTAATTATGTTCACATAAGTATGTAGCATCAGTCAGAAATAAACTGCCTAGCAGCAGAAGATAGGAAGATCGAATGTAAGAGAACGGGAACAGTGAGTAATTGTTATGGGAATGAAGGAACCATGAAGTTCGCGACAATCGACGGAGAATTTGCAAATGAAATATTGAATTTATGGTTTTCATATTTTACCAAAGAACTCTGTAGTTTTGCACTCAAATACAATAGGTTATCCCCACCTGTGTTCTCGTTCACTATAATACTACAATTAGCCATAGGTAGTAAACGCCGAAGTATCCCGAAACGTTTATTTAGATGCAGAAAACAAGGTAACGAAAAACACTTAGAGAGGTTCATTAATAAGAATGTTTTACAAATTATCCATCAGACAGAAATGCACACGTACTAAAAAATCAAGAAAGCATACAACTTTTATTTCATTTCTTTCTTTTTCGGGACGACTGGAAAAGATGAAAGCCAAACACAAATGCAATGAACCGAAATTAACTACAAATTTATTATTATGTAGAACATAGCTTATAAGAGTTGAGAACAACGAACAGACACTACTGGACACAGCAAACTATAAGGAGAAAGTTTATCATAGGTCATTACTACCACACTAGAGGGGCAGTGAGTCTATGAGGTGAATAAAACCCTGAACATAAGCAGTTCTGTTAGTTTTCGACATTGTTTTTGGCCCCATTAGTTTTGCTTGTCAGTTTCTAGCTGAGGTCGCTTAGTTATGCATGCAGACTAAATCGTCAGTGGCTCCGTAATGCTACACATGTCATGCAACAACTAGCCAGCTTATTTAACATACTTTCCAACCGATCGATCATCGTTAAAATGTATCCTCAAGCTCCGTAACTCCCGACATCTGACTTGACTTTGTTTTGAATCTCCGATTAAAACAATGTAACCGTCAAGAACATTCCTGACATTCCTGTTATCATCTGGATGAATAGGTTTTTTTTCATTGAAATTTCTTTAGGATGAAATTCAGACTCTAATAAATCTGGCATTGTCACATTTGCTGCTATCGTTGGTAGACATATAGCATCGAATGAGATTATATGTAATCGTTTCCTTGTTTCGATGAACACTTTAATTAACAGGAAGTCATAAGATGTTCACGCTACCAGTGCGTTCAGCTCTTATTTGCATAGCTTCATTGAAATTATATGAAACCATTTGCTGAAGGTGTCATTACACAGATTTAAAGTTCACTAAGGGAACACTCTTCGAATCGTAATTGAAATTCCAAGCGTCTGTCTCACCACTAAAACTTAGAAACAAACACCATTAAAACATTACTTATATAATTAGGACTAATTGCGCTACATAAATACAATGATATTTTGTTGGTAGATCACCAACTATGATCTGTGTCTATGATTTTGGGCCTACTCGAGTCAGACGTGAATAGTAAAAGCAACCAGCTAACGCCGGAATCAAATCTCACGGTTAGTACCTAATGTGGACTAGACTTTCGCATTATTTAAGTACTACAGATACTTTTGCGATCGTTTAACACAAACGACGTTACTACAGACATATGTTGGTAACAGAAGAGAATGCGTTTACCACTGCATGTGCAAATTCACTCAGTATGATTAACTGATGCGTGTTAGTTGTACTTGACTTCGATGAGGAACTATGAACTATTCGATATACAGTGACCAGACTGTCGGATTGTTCGACCTTGGCCCAGTAACATTTCACTGGCCCTACAAGCTGAACTCTCCCTCAACAAGATATGCATTTGACTTTTATTGCATTAAAATTATTTCTTATTACTTCGTCGGAGTAAAATGTTTAGAATGACCTATACATTTTGTTCGAGTTTGTTTTAGTGGGTCAAGTTATTGTTGGGGTGTTTTTCTTGAACTCGGACTTAGCCTTTGTTGATTCACTGTAGGCATGGTAGACCAAGCACCTGTGGCAGCTTTCAAACTAGTTCTTGTTGGAGATGGTGGCACAGGGAAGACAACTTTCGTGAAGCGACATATTACCGGAGAGTTTGAAAAGAAGTATGTCGGTAGGTTATGGATATATATACTAAGTTCAATTTAGCCACATTGGGTGTTGAAGTTCACCCTCTTGATTTTCACACAACTCGTGGTAAAATGCGTTTCAATGTGTGGGATACAGCAGGGCAAGAAAAATTCGGTGGTTTAAGAGATGGATATTACATCCAAGGACGGTGTGCAATTATTATGTTCGATGTGACGAGTCGTGTCACGTACAAAAACGTCCCCAATTGGCATAGGGATTTGGTTCGCGTCTGCGAAAATATACCAATTGTTTTGTGTGGAAACAAAGTTGACATACAGGATAGGAAAGTGAAAGCAAAGTCAATAACTTTCCACAGGAAGAAAAACTTACAAGTAAGTGACTTTCATGCCAAATATTCTTTAGTATTATGACATATCCGCTAAGTCCAACTACAATTTCGAAAAACCATTCCTCTGGCTGTTTCGTAAACTCGTTGGTGATCCAAACCTCGAGTTCGTAGAAATGCCTGCAATGCAGCCTCCAGAAATCCAAATCGACCCCTACTTGGTACGACAATATGAACAAGAAATTCAGGTAAATATGTTGTCGTCTCATTACGTTTTTAGATGGCTGCTGAGGCTCCTCTTCCAGATGAAGGTGATGAAGACCTGTGATTTTATGTGAAGTCAAATGTGGGCTAAGGACCAGATTTTCAAATAATTATATTCAAATGTAATAAATCTATTCTAATGCGTACCTCACTGGCCTGTTATTTTTGGGGTTAGTAGTTTTCATGTTCCTAATTCCTGGCGTATGCATTAAAACCGGTTTTTCTTGCTGTACGTCCTCACATGTTGTTGATTGTGTAAAGCGTATATTTCGACCACTTAAAATGGTAACGCATGAAAGTAGTTTACTGAAACTTAACTTGCTTCAAGCTTTATCAATAAGCTCTCATTCCTGCTCTAGGGATTCTCCTGCTTCTCTAGGACCCCAAAAAGTTGCCTCATACTAGTGCTAATTCTTGGTACATCCTGTAATGTAATATTGACCAACTAAAGTGATGGCTATAGATCACCAGAAGTATTAAGTTGTTTGTGGTCTTACACAATTACTAGTGTCAGTTGGTCATCACCGAGACGGTCCTTTTCTAAGTGAGTGTGTTGATGCAATAGTTTTATATTCAGATGTAAGGTTGATTGGCTTTTGGAGCGACGAAATAATAATAATTATTGCAGAAGTTAGTGGCGACAATCAGCGTACTTTCGCTTTGCTCATCAGACGTCGCAAATTCCCATTATCAGTAATGTCTTTGGACAAATCGAGCTTTCAGTCGTGAACGACGACAATAATCGAATAGTCATTAAGATTTAAGAGCACCAGTTTTTCCTTTGCAAACTACCTGTGAGTACAGTTTATGTCATGCTGATACGACTCACTGACCTCTGGTGTGGTTGGTTAGGTCTGTGTACGTTACCAATGAGAAGCATAGACGAGAGGAGCTTGTCGTTTCCAAACGCGATCTCGAGTTTGAAGTAGTACTTTGTGTGACGCATACGAAGGTTTGTTTCATCCATTATTCCCATCGTTATTACGGTCAACCCCCAGATAAAAAAAGAGAGAATGTGTCCAGAGTCTATTTGCAACCTCATCTATGCTTTGCAAAATGTGTGAAGACCACCTTGAACTTCGTGAGAAGTATTTGCATGGGACGTATTCATTGTGTAGAGTCAGGAATAGTCATTACACGAATGATGGGTTACTAGGATTATGGGTAGTTTTGTTTGGCTTTTTTTCTTGTTCACCCACGAATAAAGTCAGCACATCAATATTTACAGAGTGCGAATGATAAAAAGGATCGAGATTGTCTTACATTCAAAGCTTCCAGATATTTTAGTGCTTCGTAGTCCCGTTAGGACGTGTCGGTTTTATCTTTTTGTTAGGAACTGTTGAAATCTCATGGTCGCTGTCATGTATTGCATAGTAGTTTCATTGTTGTTACAAGAATGTTGACTGAGAAAGGGGTACTTCTCGGAATATCCAGCTTCTAGCTGACTTTATCCATTTTTGTTGTTAGTACGATAAATTGAAGCGCGCCTTAACACCTCACTCGGTCGTTCACAATCAAAGGGAGGCCGGATCAAGAACTTACTGCTGAGTCGTTAGTGACCCATCAATATCAGCCCGAACTCTGTGTGCTAATACGATATGTGCAACTCGTCATCTTTCGTTGGGCCTGATTCCACTCAGTACTCGTTCTTGGTATTTTTAAAATTACCGATTCGTAATTTTAAACCGCAATCAGTTATTACCATGTTTAACCGATTTTTCATGATCATTATGATTTGTATGCTTTTCATCTTCATGAATCTCACCCGTACATTATTTTCATCCTTCCATTCCCTAACCCGCTGGTTATTACGCAACCTAATTTGATATTCAATGTCTCGAATCACTTTACGACACGATCTCTCCTATCCTTTTATAGACATATATTTACTATATAACTACGAATACAAATGTAAAGTCCAATTAAATGACTGTCCTAAAGGAAATTTTCACTGAATTCTTTTTTCAATGACACAATGGGTTATTTTAATTTGGTAAAGAAACAGTAGACTTTCTGGTTGGACTTAACAGCATCAGGTGCTGAGTAGGTGGAATAATATGCATTATTTACTACCTACAATCCGGTACCGAAGGAAAATTCCCTATAATTTTAACCAGGATGAAGTCTTCGATAACGTTAGTGTCTACGTGGTTGGTACATACACCCCAGAAGGTACTTTTTCACCTGACAAGTTATAATTAGTCCTAGGAGGGTCCTCTACAATATCCAGACAATGGCTTGAGATGTTATCACTCATGGCTTAGAATGGAAGTCTGTAGCAGCACTGCAGAAACTTTCTTCATGTGAGAAATTAAAAGAATCCTTTCCGGTTGCATTTTTCAAAATTTAACTGCTTTTCCTATCTTTATTGTTCCTCCTTCCACCCTCACACATTAATTTCCATTTATAGACTTGTTTTCCCTTCTCTATCTCTACGTGTGTAGCACACTTATATTTTGGTTGCCCTTAAGGCCAATTTTTGTTTTAAAATAAAGAAAATTTAGATGCTTGCCTTCAAAAGTGGGCAGTTGAGACTGGACAGACTCAGATAAGTGCACTACATTTTATTTAATGATATTTGTCTGACCGAATGAAAACAATTATTCACGTTCGATAATAGACTAATTGTGGATGGCCTGCACCTGATTATATTTATGTTCTACAAGTGTTCTGAACTTAGAAAGGGTGATTGAGCTGATTTCAGGATAATCTCTACTTGTTATTGTTTAGGTGGATTGTACGTGTGCCATATTGCTAATTCACAACAGGATGGTTGTCTAACAAACAAAGATCACAATTCTAGTGTTACATCGTCTTGTTCTTCCGAATGCCTTTTACAAAACAAATTATAGGAAGCTATTTTTAGAAATGAACAGGCCTTGAGTTGTCAGTGAGGTTGCAGTTGATGAAGAACTTGAGTAAAAGAAACACGTGCATATCGATTTCCAACATCTGAATGTGAGGATATGGGGAGAACTCGTGAAGACAATTGCTTCCGAAATAAAGGTAGTGATATAACAAGCCAAATAATTAAGCACGCTTAGAAAGCTTAGATGTCGAGATGTTATGGAACACGTTAAACGATAGAAAATAAGTATGAGAGGATCCTGAAACAAACGAAAGTATGAGTTTTTTTATATTTTAACGAAGACAGATATATGGCAATTGAAGCTTTAAACCTGCTGTGAGTAAAGAGGATTTTCCTGTTTACCTTAAATGCAAATGTTTCAAATTTCACACTTAAGTCTACACTAAATAGTGTAGTTCAAGCTTAATAAGTTGAATCAGAATTAACTGTTTCTTCGTCTCCAATGGTTACCTGTACTTCCCTATGAAAACCAGTTTTTTACGCAGTTGACCTGATATGAAGAAGTGATATATGTTAAAAGACGTTTATTTGCAGAAATTAGTCACACTTTACAAAATCGATAATATCATTGGACTACCCGTAACAGTTCTTGTGCGTGGTAAAACAATTATTACAAACTAAAACCTAAAAAAGGACAAAAGTTGCCGGTAAATGTGAGGCTTATTTAGAATGTCTAGTTTTCAAAAAAAACAAACCGTACGTACTTTGTCTGCATTTCATCTACAACAATCAGTCCCTTTGATAGTGCGATGAGAAGACGAAGGTATGTGTTATCTGATTGTTCAAAATATAAAGCGCAAATGCGTCACATAATTTTGGCAATCGTATTCTCACTGAATTATCGAAATACGTTTATTTTCTCTTAATGCAACAAATTCACGTGAGGTTAGTGTATGTATACAGAAACTTGCGTTAAAATTTTGATGACAGTTTTAAAAAATTAAAAAGATCCAATCATTTATTTTACACATCTATTTTGTCAGTGAAAACCATAATTATGTTCGTGATTTCTGTAGTGGAATAACAACCGAACGTTATAGCGGGTTTCACTCCTAAATTTGTATACGTAATATATGACGACATAAATTGATACACGGTAATTCACGATGACTTTATAGAATGAGAAAAGAAAGTTCTTAATGGGAGATGCTACTTACTTTATCCTTTTTCCCATAATGATTATCATTAACGCTCATTTAGCTTATCATGCCATAAAAGCTCCGCGTTGAGGAGTTATATATTTGGGAAAGATTTTTTGCATACACTAGTTGGTGAGAAGACGTATGCTTATAAACTTATGACACAAGGATAAAAAATCCCTTCTTACTGCCGCAAAATCTGTATTTCTGAAGACTTTTCGATGGTAGTTGTAGGTAGCGTTAACTGTCTAGTTAATTTAGATTTCATGAAGCAATACAGGATATATCGCAAGGTATTTTTTGGTGGCGGCGGTAAAAAATCCCCTAAATAAAGTCCTGTAGATCTTCGACATTGATGTTGACCTCATTAATTAACCAGATACACAGTGAATGCTTGCGACTACTGTTTTACCAAGAGAATTGTAGTACCACGGTCGCTGTTAGGTAAGCCACTGAGAAATTAGAAATGGGACGACACAGTTATTGTCTGTCCTAGAGTGATCATGTGAATAAAGACGAGTCGTAGACAGAACAAACATCTGTCCTCTAGATTAATGTATTCATAAATCCACACATTATTAAGAGCATTTTTGGAATTATTTCTAGGTCGTTTGAAATGTTGCCCAGGGCCGTCCTTTCCAGTTTGGTTAAATCATACTCAGTGATATATTTTCAGTGTAAACGTTCCAAAGGTAAGGATTCCGTATGAACTTAGGCTGCTTACAAACATAAGGAAACGAACTGAGACTGACATGCAGAAAGTTATGAAGTAAAAATTCCCGGGTAAGCTTCTTCATCTAAATGGAAACAAGCTACTCAGTTCAACTATATCTTCAATATATTGAAGATAGCCTTGGAAGTTATCACATATAAACGCCTGTTGTTAGAGATAATGAAATACTGGGTATTTAAAACTCTTGGTCTACAAGCTGGACACTGTTCAAATCCATGAATTTCATCTACTTTTTTTATAGGCTTCCAGCGTTCATATAAACGCAGCTAATGCTCTCTATTTAGAAAACATGCAAGTCATTAGCCTCTTCATCTGATCGAGCTTCATATGAACGGCAAAAAAATTACGAATGCTAGTTTTAGTTAAACAGTTTCTGCCCCTCCTACAAACTTTCGATTTTCGCAATTCATTAATCGAATCGCTGGTTCTGTTTTGCATTGATTATGTTCGATCCCACAGCCAGTTGGTCTGTCCAGGTGAATAAATCATCCAGAAAGTTGACTTTTTAAGTGTCGATAACTACCCTTTCAGTTTTGAACAGATGCTTAATATCTAGCATTTTGAGCACTTTGCACTTGACTTAGTGGGTGAATAGTATAAATGAATGCATGATTTCTACTGGAAATTTCACTTCAATCACCTTCAGTTATCTGCACGTCTTCTATGGACACGCCACTGTAGCACCCAAAATCGACAAGTGTAAAACGGATTGGGTCTTGAAATAAAATTCTTAGTGAACGTTGTGCTCTTATCTCAAGCTGCCAGCTTTGGGGAAATCCCCAAAGTGAAATAGCCTTCCCCAAAGTTCGGGGAAATCTTGGGGTTTTCGTCTCATTTCCCCAAAATTTACTATAGCGGCTTCCCCAAAATGGACCAAATTTTCCTCAAAGTTGGCAGCTTGGGATATGTCGCATTCATCCAATGAGTGAGTGAGAAGATGCTCTAAAATACTTAATATTGGACGCTCCGTAGATCAACGACCAAGATAATCCACATTGAGTGATTGGGGCTCATTCGAGTTAGACGGGAGTGATGTGACCAGCAGCTATAGCTGCTGGTTATAAAGTTGAAGTCACATGTAACGCGGAATACCCCGTCGTCATATCAAGTTACTATGGCTGCTATGAAGAACGTACAATACAAAGGACGTTTTAACGTAAATATATTAGTAAGGACGAGCACAAAGAAGATTTTGAGACTACCACCACATGGTCCAATCGGCTGCAATTAAACGCAACTCGATTTCGTAATCGTGGCAGTCAGCTAAGCGACTAATCAGAATAAAGCAGGACTTTGTGAATGACCTTTGTCTTCAGTTTTCAGTAATAAGGATAGGAGTTCTATCGACGTATATTAATCATTGCAGTTTGTAACACTGTGGAGGTCCAATCTTGTTTGGAATATATATCATTAGTAGGTGATGATGTTACTTGTTCTGGTAGAGAATTCCAGTAATTCACTACTCGGTACGAGAAACGAAACTCTAGATGTAGACGATTTGATCTCGGTTTTTGAACTTTCTTTGAATGTCCTCGCAAACGATCAGTCCTAGACGGTAGGAAAAGATAAGACATATTAATACCAAGGTCATCGTTCAGTACACGATAAGCCAATATCAGATCATCCCGCATTCTACGGTAAGATAGCTGAAATAAGTTAAGGTGTCTCAGTCTGTTTTCATAAGATATTCCACATAGACCTTGTGCCATCTTAGTCCCTCGTTCCAGCACATCTACTTTATACTTGAAACAAGGAATCGTTACTTGAATCCTATGTTCCAAATGTGGTCGCACGGAAGTCGGGTATAATAATCTAAACAGTTCGTCATCTAAATACTGGAAAGACCTACGAATAAACCTTAATACCTTTTGGCCTTTTGCAGCAACAGCCTTGCAGTGATTGGTGGTTTTGAGATCACTGCTTAGTATGACTCTCAAATCTTTATAGTTTATGACTTTGGGTAGCACGAATCCACATATTGTATGGTGGTGTGATTAATCGTAGTTACTTAATTGCATCTCCACACTCTTGTCAGGATTTACTTCTGGTGACCACCTGACCATCCATGCCACTAATGAGCTAAGATCATCCTATCTGACATACTGTGTATGGGTCTCTATATCTTTATGTCATCGGAAAACAGTAGAACGGATGACTGCTGCAGTTGTCAACTGGTCTACGAAAAGTAAAAAAGAAGAGGACCGAGGATTGAACCTTGTGTAACTCCACTTTTCAGAAGTCCCCACGAGGAGAGAGCTCTATTAATCCTTACCCTTTGAATCCTGCCATGGAGAAAGTCACTTATCCAGTCTATGACCTTATAATGGATTCAAAACTTTCCAGTTTGAATTTAAGACCCGAATACGGGACCTTATCAAAGGCTTTACTTAGATCTTTGAAAATCACATCTACAGAAATATTCCGATCTTTTGCCGAAGCCCGATCTTCTCTTGAAATGAGAATATTTGTCAAACATGATAGGCCTCTCCGAAAACCATGTTGTTCTCTGTACAAAAGATTATGCCCTTCCACATATTTTATGACAGTCATCCGAATACTCGTTTCCATTAGTCTTACAACTGCACTGGATAGACTAACGGGTCTGTAGTGACTAACCAAGTCTCTGCTCTCAGTCTTATACACCGGACTTATTATGGCGTCTTCCCAGTCTCTGGGCAGTCTGGACTGCTTCAGAAAGTTATTAAACAGTATCTTTAAAGGTTAAACAATTACATCTGATAGAGCTTTCATAATCCTAGGATTGGTGTCATCAGGACCACTGGACGTATCAGGTTTTAGATGCTGAAGTATTCTTAAGACGGTACCTTTCTCAATAACTACAGGGTCTATCACCAAGCCGCCATAATCACAATTATTCATCGGTCGTTCCTCATTGCTGATAGAAAACACTTCACTGAAATATTCTGATAAGTCTTCAGTTTTTTCGGTATCGTTTCTTGCCAGTATTAACGGATCAATTGTTTTTCATACGACTGTCTACTCTTATTAACGCTTTACAAGCATTCCTAGTCTTACAATAACTGGGACTGTACTGTTCTAAGCCAGTAGAGATGAACATATTCTAATACTTTTTCATACGTCTAAGAAGTTTCTTGACTTATTAAGTTATCCATGGTGGGCAGTAATTCGGTCTAGGCGGTACGCTAAAGAGACTTTCAGAATGTTTACGTACATTCTACGGTCAAATAAGGGTTAAAAATCAGTGTGAGGAATTAGGATTAATATTTACAGTCGATAGTTAAGGTTAGGAATTATACATAATGTCTTCATCACGAACTGGTATCAGCTATAATGTCAAAAATCTATTTAATTTCGCCTCAAAAATACAAAACTTGTTATCGTAAATCTTATTGGTTCGTCCATAAATTATAGACTCTCCCAAAGTTATTTTTTATGTATAACAAGTGTTGTTGCCGCCTGGGACCAAATGTACGCATGTTCGTTCCTGACTGTGATTTATGATGTTATCGAGAGTAATGAAAGAAAAGACCTCTGGTCCATAGCACACGATCAGCTTATGCGCGTTGGCCGTCTTCGACATTGACAGGGATCAATGATTTGTTCGATATTCAGTGACATTTCACTGACTTTGCAATACTTCTCATCGGATTCAACGGCCTTCTAAATCGGTACGAAATATGTTGGGAGTAGTCGCACGCCGGATGCTGCCAATTAGTTTGAATCCTCCGGTTATTGCCCAGTTGCAAGACAAATGGAAGGGAGGAACCTGAAAATGATCGAGAAACAACCTGTAATAAAACGTTATTAGGACACTAGTTAAATGTTAAGAGATTAACTGCAGAAATAGCAGAAAGAAGCATGATGTTTTAGAGTTCTGTCAAGTCGCATTGGAATAGATAGCTTTGACAAGTGATTGAGTTTCTCATATGAAAACGTTAAGTTTGCCGCAAGTGTAATGACAACGATAATTGTATTATCAATCGATGCCGATGTTTGTACTACCATCGTTTTAAATTAGAATGTCAGACAGTGTGATTGACAGCTTCTCTTCGTGTCTTAATTGTTAACATCCCTTTTACGATTTGGCACGCAAGCATGAGCCAAAGAAACTTTTGACTGTATAGCTCAGGCTGTGCAATTTGAGACATTTTGTACAACCGAGGTAATTTTTCTACTTTGAAGCTGTTTAAATTGAGTTTGTGTTTTAATATGGTTTATTGAAATTCTATCGGAATGGAATGCTTACCAACAGAAGACTGTGGAGAACAGGAAGAAAAATGGAGAACAATTGAGAAACAAAAGGAGTGATGATGTCACAGGTATTCAGTGTTTGACAACGCTTCTACCAGTAACACCTTCTAATATATTTCGTTCCCACCAAGAGAAATCAAAAGACAGAGTCGAGGAGATCGGAAGAGTATATTTGGCGATGACCAATACACCGGAATTCTCTGATCTAATCTGGCTAGCGATTGCGGTTGATGTTGAGCACGGCGTTACCACACGTGATCTGGTGCGGATGCCTGACCGAGCGCCTTCAGCTAGGTGAGTCCACTAAAACATATGGTCAGCATCCAATGTCGAAAACTTAGTGCTATTTATTTTGGGGATTTATTTACCGCTACAGATCACTCCCCCCCTAGTGGGGCAGTGACGACCCTAAGACGTGGCCAGCCAGAAGTTTAAACCCAACGAGTTTGTCGTTGGTAAACACTCTTCTGATAGCTTGCTAAATTTAGCAGCGTCTGGTCGTCTTTCCTTACTACATGGGACGGAGGTACAACATAGTAAAAAAAGAAAATGTACAATGAAAATTTCGGATCCTCATAAACGTCATCGTTCTTTTCCAGCCGTCCTGGAAAAGAAAAAAGAAAATGTAAGTGCATGTCGAAATACACTCGTATGTGCGTAAAAACACAATGTCGGCGGAAAAAAAATGGAAAATAAACTCATGAACACGTAATAGCATTAAAAAAATTGTTTTTTTTGTTTTGTTTTTTTTAAATAGAAATAAAAATATATAAGCATATTAAAATTTTTTTTAAAAAATAATATAAAATGTCGAGAAGTGCCTTACGTGCAATAGTCGTTTAAATGTTCTGGAAATCTCACCCTTCTTCCAGAACGCGTCGTTTTAAGTTTATTTTCGGATACTGTCGAAGTATCATCGTGTGTGTTGGTTGTCGGATGAGGTATTATAAGCGTCGGAGTCGTGTCGTTTGAATGTACTGAAGGAAAATCGACGTGAATAGGGTTTCCTTCTAAATACGCTGCTTCGAGGCGACCGATGCTGATGCTATCGTTTGTTCCGTTCTTATCGACTATATAGTACTTAGATTCACGCTGAAGAACTTTGAAGGGTCCTTCGTATGCTGATTCGAATGGTCGTCGATGCGAGTCTCGACGAATGAAAACGTGTGTACTATATCGTAAGCCAGGTTGAACGAAAACATCAGTTGATTGAGGTCGAGTGGAAACAGGTTTAACTGAACGCATTGCGTTTGTAAGCCTGTTCGTGTAGGAGGTTAGATCCATGTTCATTGAAGAGGATGAAGGATCCACGAATTCTCCTGGAAGTCGAAGTGTCGTTCCATAAACGAGTTGAGCCGCAGTGTATCCAATGTCAGCTTTCACTGCATTGCGGATACCTAGTAAGACGAGTGGAAGAGCGTCGGTCCATTGTGAAACGTTTGCAGCTGATAGCGAAGCTTTCAGTTGTCGGTGAAAACGTTCTACCAACCCGTTTGCTTGTGGATGGTAGGCAGTCGTTCGTAAGCGAGTGATTCCTAAAAGTGTGGTCAGACGACGGAAAAGTTCAGATTCAAACTGACGTCTGCGGTCTGTAGTGATGGTTGAAGGGCAACCGAAGTTTGCTACCCATCGTTCGACGAAGGCGCGAGCCACTGTTTCAGCAGTGATGTCCTTAATAGGTACTGCTTCTGGCCATCGAGTGAAACGGTCAACGCAGGCTAAGAGATAAGAGTATCCATTTGAATCTGGTAAAGGTCCTACCAAATCCAAATGAACATGGTTGAAACGAGCATCGGGAGTTTTAAACGAGCCTAAGGGACATTTATTGTGTCTGATAACCTTAGATTTTTGGCAGCTTACACAGGAGCGTGCCCACTCCCTCACGTCTTTATTCATTCCAGGAAAGCAAAACCTTTCTGCTATAAGCTTGATGGTTGCACGAACACCTGGATGCGAAAGTTTGTGCAATGTGTTGAAGACATTGCGTCGATAATGTTTCGGCACGATTGGGCGATCCCTACCTGTAGATGTGTCACAAAGTAAGGTTTCTTTACCTGTTCTCATCTGTTTGATGCGTAGTTTAAGTGTTGTGGACGATAACTCGTGCTGAAGATCACTGTCTTCTTTTTGAAGCTCGGCGAGTTTAAGAAGGTCGATTCCTTGGAAACTGTTCAAGGAAGTTATACGAGATAAAGCGTCTGCAACTACATTGTTTGCTCCAGAGATGTGTTGAATATCTGAAGTAAACTGCGAAATGTAGTCCAGTTGTCGAGACTCACGGGGAGAGTACTTGTCAGAAGGAGAGCTTAATGAGAAAGTGAGCGGTTTATGGTCCGTGAAAAGAGTGAATTCACGACCTTCGATGTAGTGTTGGAAATGCCGTACAGCACAATACATAGCTAGGAGTTCCCTACCGAATGTGCTGTACCTCGACTCGGTGTCTAGCAACCTTCTAGAGAAAAATGCCAAGGGTTGCCAGGAGTTGTTAACCCATTGTTGTAAGACTCCTCCGATTGCTGAGTCGGATGCGTCTACTGCGATGCTAATGGGTGCTCGGGTGTCCTGATGTGCGAGCATTGTTGCTTTAGCAATCAGTTCCTTAACTGTGGAGAATGCTTTTCGCGCGGTGTCGTCCAAATTAATGGATTTCGCATTTCCACGAAGTTGGTCGGTCAGAGGTTTCATAAGTAATGCGCATTTGGGTATGAAACGTCTATAGAAACTTACGAGGCCGTTGAACGTGCGTAATTGCTTGACGGTGGTCGGTTCTGGGTAATCCAGAATGGCCGCCACTTTGGTCCTAAGAGGTCGAATGCCTTGAGCATCGATAGTGTGTCCCAGAAAGTCTAACGAGTCGGTTCCGAATTGGCATTTCTGAACGTTTACAGTAATGCCATGTTTTTGAAGTCGTTCGAAAACAAGATCCAGATGCTTGAGATGTGTTTCTCTGTCCGGACTTGCGATTAGACAGTCATCAACATACGCGTGTACGAAGTTGAGACCTCGAAAAACGTCGTCTATGAATCTTTGGAATGTTTGAGCAGCATTCCTTAGACCGAAAGGCATTCGCAAAAATTCATAGAGTCCGAAAGGAGTTATGATAGCTGTTTTCGGTATGTCGTCAGTAGCCATAGGGATTTGGTTATACGCTTTAACCAAGTCGATTTTCGAAAAGACAGTTGTACCTTTCAAGGTAGCTGTCAAATCGTGAATGTGAGGCAACGGGTAACGATCGGGAATGGTTTTCGCGTTCAATCGCCGATAGTCACCAGTTGGACGCCAATCGTTGCTGTCCTTTTTAGGGACCATGTGCAACGGAGATGCATATGGGCTACTTGACGGTCGTATGATTCCTAAGTCCATCATGTGATCGAATTCGTTTTTCGCTAACCTTAGCTTTTCAGGAGCTAGTCGTCGTGCTTTGGAGAATACAGGTGGTCCTGTAGTCGTGATGTGATGTGTAACGTTGCTGGTTACACACGGTAGTTTCGGTTGAGTTTGTTGTATCCAAGGGTACTTACTTATCGAGTAGTGGTTGATAGAGTGGGTCTATCATATGTTTAACTGTGACTGGGGATACTCTACAACCAGTAAAAGAAGTTACGCAAACGGACAAATTAGTGTTCCCGTCTACTAGCCTCCGTTTGCGCGTATCGATGATCAGATTGTGGTGTTGTAGAAGGTCCATACCAATGATTGGTATAGAAACATCTGAAACAACGAAAATCCAGTGTATGGGTTTGCGTAAACCCACGTTAAGGTAAACGTACCTTTTGCCATACGTAGCGATCGGTTTTCCGTTTGCCGCCTGTAAGTTTAGGGTCGATTCGTGGAGCCGGTCGTTAGGATTTGCTGGGAGAACGCTAACTTCTGCGCCAGTGTCGACGAGGTAGCGAACTCTCGTTGTCACATCTGTGACGAATAACAGACGGCTTTGTTCGCCGGCTACGGTTGCCGTTAACGCGTGCCGGCCTGGAAGTTTCCCGAATTGTTTTTCGAATCAGTCGGTTTCGTGTTGGGAAAATTGCAGGGTTTTCTGCAATTTCTGGAAAGCTTTCCATACTGGTTATGATACCAGCACCAGTCGGGGTTATCTGTCTCTCGTGGTCTAGAGACAGATCGCTTACGAGAAATGCTTCTACGTGGTGTGCGTGATCTCTTACGGTCGGTACGAAGACTAAGATAACGCGTGAGTGTGTGACATAAGTCGGTTATATCATTCTGAGTCGTGTGAGGCTTTTCTTTGACTGAAAATACCTCGGTAGTAGAAGACTTCGTAATTTCTAGAATGCGGTCGGCAGATGCAGCTAGCTCGTCTAAGCCGTTGTTCTGGAACGAGACCAGAACTGCTTGCACCTGTTGGGGAAGTTTTGACAAGAAGAGTTGTTCGAATAGACCTTCGTCGAAAGTTCTTAGGCCTATAACCTCTCTCATCCGTTGCAACATGTCTGTCGCAGAACCGTGTTGCAGGTCGATGTTATTGAAGAGTTGATCTAACCTTTGTCGATCGGTTAGATCTCCTCGTTTAAGAATCGAGCGTTTTAAGATTTCGTAAGGATCGGAAACATCACTAGTAAACATACTAGGTGTTACGTACCTGTTGAATTCGCGCGGTAGTGCCTTGACTACTGCGAGGAATTGTGCACGTGTGTCGATCACGCCGTGCTCGGAGAAGTCGGCTTCTGCGTAGCAAAACCAGGCTTCGATGTTGTCGGGCCAGAAAGGCATCAGTTGAAACGAAGGTGGGGACAAAGTCTTAAGCTTGAGTACTTTAGGTGTCTGTTCAGTCGTGATGAAGTATGAAGTACGATAATGAACGAGGGGAAAAAATACATATATCCAAGAAAAAACACGAAAAAAAATCACAATGTTCAAAAAAAAATAAAAAATAAGGCAATGATATATAAAAAATCCCAAAACGGAACAGACTCACAGTTACAATTAGGTGTACCAGATCACGTCGGTCTCACCAATGATGATGTCACAGGTATTCAGTGTTTGACAACGCTTCTACCAGTAACACCTTCTAATATATTTCGTTCCCACCAAGAGAAATCAAAAGACAGAGTCGAGGAGATCGGAAGAGTATATTTGGCGATGACCAATATACCGGAACTCTCTGATCTAATCTGGCTAGCGATTGCGGTTGATGTTGAGCACGGCGTTACCACACGTGATCTGGTGCGGATGCCTGACCGAGCGCCTTCAGCTAGGTGAGTCCACTAAAACATATGGTCAGCATCCAATGTCGAAAACTTAGTGCTATTTATTTTGGGGATTTATTTACCGCTACAGGAGTATGTGAATGGTAAGTCAAGGAAGGTGTTTTCATTATGACATTCAAGGTTCTCAAAGGTAATATGCGGTTTTGCATGGAAGGATAAATTGGTTTTTTAAAGATTCCCATTGTGAAAATTAGGACAACACATATAAGCGGACATTGTTTTAAATTAGATCGTCATCAGGCTTTACTCTAATATACATGAATATTTATACGAAAATGTTAAGCCAATCAAGGCAATATGAGTCAATAATCACAATGAAATAGAATAAGTCAACACACATAATAGGTAAAAATACGAATTGATAGTAGGAAGACAGGTGTACTGACAGTAGCAAGAACAATAAAATACGATAACAAAAGTCTTATCAATAGTTAAACGTCCGGAATAGAAGGTCAAACGTGGGCAAATAAACTCTGAATAGTCATCACAAAACATTAAAATTATTACGTAATGAGAAGTATGTAAATAATTAGATAGTGAAGAGTACAAGTGGAAAGAGTTGGAAAATTACAAACAAATAATAGATGTGAAAATAAGGTTGATGATAACAAAACTAGAATAAAATAAATAAATAATAATTCAAAAAATCGTTAGTTAAGTTATAACTGGCCATGGAAGGGATAGGAGGTTCACGAATTTCTTCTGTACACATAAATTGGGGTATATGTACGAATTCCTATGGTCTCAGCTATATGCAAGAGGCGGGAACGAACTCCGTTGTGAAATGATGGAGGTATACGATAGATCACTCGAAATGATTTCGATTTATCTACAGCATGACCGCCATCAATAAGATGTGCCAAGTTGGAACTGCGAGTTGTTTTGATCTAGCCCTTTATAAACCAATCTGGCAGATGTTCACTCATTCGTTGGTTAAGATGCCTGGTAGTACGCCCGATATATCTATCTCCACAGTAGCAGCTGAATTTGTAAATGCAACAACTCACGGACCGAGATCGGTGCTTGCATTAAGAAGTACATGTATGACATAATAAGGAATTCGGAGATTTTGACTGTTCGTAAGAAACCTTTATATATGAAACTACAATTCAACGGGGATGTGGCTAGTGATACTCTGAAATATAGGTTAACTAAAGTAATCAGCAGGACATTCTACACAGCCAATCGCACGTAGACTTTCTCTTGTCGACCAGCGATATCTAGACAAACGAAGGATTATTTACCTGAGGTGGCCTCCTCAATGTGCACCAAACCAAAAGTTCGCGTAGCAAGGCTTCATTTGCTTCTCACTTTATACTGTGATGAAGCAAACCAAGTAGCATTTCTTTCCTCACATTTCAGGCGGGATCTAACCACTTCACATGTTTGAACTTTAAAGAGTATGTTTCATTGGTGGTGAAAGTGATTTTATTCCTAATCAACGACGTCATTTTTCATACACGCATCCAAGTTTTTAGCTCTTGCTGATAATAAGTTTTCAAAATAAAGCTTCTTATCGTCTACTAAATGAATCAGCCATGTTTTCAAACTAGCAGTTACATCCGAACTAGTAAAATGTAGGTATACACCCACGTCCGATAATTTGTTAAGCTAGCTCCGAGAAAAGTTTTAAAGATCAGAAGACCATTAGGTGGTTTTGTGCTACACCTAAGGCGGCTTTTGCGACATTCTCTTCCGAAGTTTCACTACACACAGAATAACAATTCTAAAAATTTCTGAGTTTTTATCAGCCTCTTTTTATTCGTATGATCAGTAAGTGATACGTTTATGACAATACAAACTCATATTCCTTAGAGACGATACCCACTTTGTGGCATTCAATCCATTTAGTTTGGATACTTAGGTGTCGTTTTCAGTAGTATAAATTGACTTTGTTTCAAATCAGTTTTTTAACTATCTGGATTGTAAACCACCGATAAAGTTCAAATGGTTCAAATGGTTGTGGACGGAATAGAAGAAGCTTTCGCTTAACAGGCTTCCGTGTCTAGTAGCAGGGGATCACCAAATCCTCCAGGCAGGAACCTAGGTATGTTAACAATAAAAAAGGAAAAGAAATTGGTAAATCATAATGTGATGCTGTCCTTGGTCCTTAAGAATAGGTCAAGTTGCCTCTTGAAGGACTCCTGAGAAGTCGCTTGGACTAGCTCGGCCGGCAGCGAATTCCAGCTTTTGACAACTCTTAAGGAGTAGAAGTTGTGTCTACATTCCGTCTTGCTATGTTGTGTTTCCAGTTTCTGGGTGTTACCCCTTAGATTATTATTCGAACTAAGCTTAAGTAGGTGTTTAAGAGGATGTCCAGAAGTGTTAAGAATACTATAAGCCATTAGTAAATCACCTCTAAGACGCCTATATTCTAGTGGGTAAAGGTCTAGTGAACGGAGGCGTTCTTCGTAAGGCTTAGATTTGAGTCCTCGAACTGATTTCGTAGCTCGCCGTTGGATACGCTCCAAAGTGACCTTGTCCTTATGGAGTGAGGGGGGAGTACTATGTTTCCGTACTCTAAATGGGGACGGATGAAACTATTGAAGATTGTATGGAAAGTTCGTCCGTCAAACTGTCCAAAAATGCGCTTCAACGTTACCAGTGCAAGGTTTGCTCGGAAGGCATTTTTGTCACAGTTAGCGTAAGACTTTAAGTCATGGAGCACCAGGACTCCTAAATCTTTTTCGACTTGGGATACTACTAGAGAGGAGTTTCCTAAGTTGTAACTGTAGTTTGCGACATGTCGCAGATGGACTACTTTACACTTTGAAGTGTTAAAGGTAAGTCCGTTATCGTCTGCCCAACTTTGAAGTCGCGTCAGATCCTCCTGAAGTGCCTGTGTATCGTCTTGGTTGCGTATCTCTCTCCAAAGTTTCACGTCGTCGGCAAAAAGTAGTAAGTCTGACGTTACCTGTTGAGGAAGATCATTTATGTAGATCAAGAAGAGAAGAGGCCCTAGTACTGAGCCCTGGGGGACCCCACTAGGACATTCCATAGCCTGAGATAAAGTGAAATTAACCCTAACCTTAAAGTGTCGATTTTTTAGGTATGAAGTAAGCCAATCGATTAGAGGTGGTTTGATACCTAGTCGTTTGAGCTTGTTGATAAGACACAAGTGGTTAACCTTATCAAAAGCTTTTGAGAAATCAAGGTAAATGACATCAACCTTTCCCTTGCAATCGAGGATGCTTGTCCATCTGTCCACCGCAGTCAGCAGGTTGGTTATACAAGAGTAACCCTTCCTGAAACCATGCTGTTGGGGTGAGAAGAAATTTAAGGACAGTAGATAGTCATTTAAACCGTCGCATATCAGGGACTCCATGAGTTTTGAAGGTAATGACAGAAGAGCCACCGGCCGATAACTTGAAGGTTCGTTGCGTCGACCACCTTTGAAAATTGGTGTGATGTGAGCCAACTTCCAGTTTTCCGGTAATTTGCCTCGGCTAAGCGAGTGTGAAAACATCACGCTAAGCGGCGTTGCCAGGATTGAGGCTGCCTCCCTCAGTATGGCAGGATGAACCATATCCGGGCCAGGAGAAGTGTCAAGTCTTAAGTGCTGCAATTTCCGGAACACCAAGTCAGCGCTTAGGTCCACTTCAGAAAGTCCTGTGGAGTTGGAGATGAGACTGTCGTCAATAAAGTTGATGTCAGCCGGTTGAAATGTTTGAGAGTAATGGGCCGCCAGAAGGTTAGCGGCGTCGCCATCGTTGTTGGTCGGGCCGTTAAGACCTAGCAGTTGAGAAACTCCTGTTTTGGCTTGACGAAGAGAGGCTGCATAACGGAATAGGCTTCTAGAGTTAGAGGCGAATTTGTCCATAAGCTTTGTTTGGTACTGAAGCCTGTCTTCTCTTATAGCCTTCGTGCATGTGTTCCTGATATGTTTGTATTGCCTATACGCTCCATCGTTATTAGTTCGTTTGTATTCCGCCCAACAGTGCCGTTTGCGGCTTAGGAGGCGAAGGGTACGGTTCTTGATTACTGTAGGTGGCTTGAAGCTTTTGGGAACCGTTTGAGGAACTGAATGGTCTGTAGCACATAAGAGCGTGTGCAGTAAGAAGTCCCAATGACCATCCACATCGATTTGAGGGTGAACATCCCAAACCACCTGTTGTAGATAGTCATGTAGAGCTGGCACATTCAGCCGTTTAAAATTCCAACGCAAATTATTGTTGGGATACCTTAGCTTAGTTTTGATGACAAAACTGAAGGCTATGACGGCATGATCGCTTTTTCCCAGAGGAGCCAGGATTGAGAGGTTGTCGACTAGGAATTCTTCGTTAGTGAATACACAGTCTAAGCGCGATGGTGTCTGACTGTTTCTCCAACGAGTTGCCGACCTCACATTTTCATATAAGCCCAAGTCATCGATGAGGTTGAAGAACCGAGCTTCAATTGAGTTGTCGCCTCCAGTGTACGTGTGTTCCGCGAAGTTGACTCTAGGGAGATTAAAGTCCCCTAGAATCAGGATGTGTGTGAAACCGAGACGGATAGAGCGGGATAGTCCTTCCAGCATACGACTATCGTACTCGGTGTCGGCAGTTGGCTTCCTGTAAATGACTCCGACTAGACACCTGGAAGTACTAGACAATCTTACAGAGCACCATATGGATTCCTCAAGATTGTTAAACTCGAGGTTGTGAACCTGGTGCACCTCCAAGCAAGAGCTTATGTATATGGCTACTCCGCCCCCAATTCCTGTTTTTCTGTCGTTGCGGAACAAAGTCATCCCAGGCAATGCTAACTCTTGGTCCGAGAACTGAGAAGATATCCATGTTTCAGATATTCCTATCAGATGGGCCTTATTAGCGTTGCTTAGTTCACGTAGTTCATCCAGTTTGTTTGGTAGACTCGCGGCGTTCATATATAAGCAGTTTATGCTTTCAATTTGGAACGCGTGAGCTTCGTCCTGTTTTTCTGTATGAACCTTATGTGAATGGACAGGTAGCCCACCTATGTGAGGTTTGCCGAGGTGGTAGGCCCTGTCCTTTACACGTTTTTTATCGTTTAGACAGTCCACAAGTGGAATGGTCAGCTCCAACTTGTCTTTGTTCTTGGTCCTAACTTCGTATGGCCTATCCGGGTGCATGTGGATTCCAGGTGGCAATCGACGTCTATTAGCACGAAATGCTTCCAGAACTGCAGCCGCCATGTGGGAAGATGGGAAGGTTATCTTCATTAGACGGGGTCTAAGATCACCGTCCTTCTTGGCTAGTCTCGTCACATGCTGAGTCAGTATGTGTTTGAGCCTCAAGGACTGTTTGATGAATTTCCATTCCCTGATGTCAGAATTTGATTGAGTAGGGTCTGCATTTTCCGGTATACCTTGGACAATTATGTTTCTTCCGCGGAAAAACTTCTCACGAGATTCTTTAGGGACGTTTCGTATGATACTGCGCTCAGAGTACGGTATGTCGGGCAGTATTCTTACGTTACCATCTGATTTCAGCAAGTGGCTTGCTAGCAAGACGTCCTCTACGTCGGTAGCAGCCTTAAGTGTTACTCGGAGAAGCCTCGGGTGATTTAGATGCTTAGAATCCTTTCCTCGAGTGAGCCGGGTGACCGTCAAAGGCTCTATTCTAGGAAGTTCGAGCTTCTTGTTCAATTCACCCCAGAGCATCCTGTCGTTTTTGTCCTGCAGACTGAGAGGAAGATCAGGCTTATCAACGAGGTTCATGATAATGAGAGAATCGTCACGAACTGTTGTTAATTTACCAGGTTTCACGATGGGTTCAGGTTTAGTAACTTGTTGTTTGGAGGTCAGTGTGCGTTTATGAATCATGGGCTCTTTATTGACCGGACGAACAGTCTTGGGGGTAGACTGTGCGACTAAATTACCAGTTATTTTCCGTGCAGCAACTCTTGGGTTGCTCGGCTTAGGCGGTGATGCCTGGTTCTTTTGGGCTCTCTTAACGTGGGTCGAATCACATGCAGGGTTTTTGGCAACCACTGTTGTGTTCGGGGACCCTGAGCTGGGAGACCCGAGTATTTCCTGACTAACTATATTTGGGGGAACGACCACACAACAATCATGGATTATTGTTTGTTTTCTTGAGTCACTGTTCATAACAGTCTTCTTTGCACTCCACCCTTCTTCGTTCGGATCACGGAGCCAACAGCTTCAACCTTGATTCCGAGGAATGAATATAGATATTTGTATCAAATGACTGGGGATCAAAAGACTAACCCAGATAAGAGACGGTAAATTCGCTCGTAGTTATGTGGTTTTCAGCGACATCCACTTTAATGGCTTCTAACAGCAAGTTCGTTCAATCCGTGCAGCACTGATGTCATAGCTACATACATCCAGTTCTACTACATGTTTTGAAAGACTCAGTAGATAAACGAGCAAAATTCCTTGGTACCGTCCTCCACACTCATCAAACTCCGTGTCACTTCTTACGAGGTAATCAAAATTCAGGTATGGAACCAATACGTTTTAACACTGTAAGGTCATAGCTTGAATGTTTACAACTGAGTGGGGGAAAACAAACGGAGACAAAAACTGATACATGAAAGTTGGGTAAATTTGTTGTGACGAACTGCTATCATCGAATCCGATAGATGAAGTAAACTTAAATACTGTTGTAGTGGTAAATAAATCGCAAAATCAATAGGTCTGCGAGTCCCCGGCATTTTACTGAACTCACTTAGCTGGAGGCTCTCTTCTACCAAGTCACGAGTGCGTACACCGTGCTACACACCCCACACAATCGCTAGCCAGCTTAGAATATTCACTTCTCGATATATAGATAGTCTTCCAAATATATCTTCTAACTCCTTCATTCCTGACTTCTCACTTGACTGATTTAGAAGGCTTTGACTGTACAGGTGTTACTGGTCAATGTGTTGTCACGCTCCGAATATTTGCGGCATATTTAGTGGTGAGGCCAATGTGATCGTAATTTTGGACATCTTCTGTGTGCTCCATAATCACCATGACATGACAGACACCTAAGGTACTTAAGATCAGACCTCTTTCGCCACCCCATTTCAGCTAGTACGATTTTGGCCCGACAACGGAATTCCCACGATAGATTAAACTGCAAAATCGTGCATGGAGGACAGCTGACAGAATCGTTTGAAGTAAAGACTGGTATCGGGCAAGGATGCTTACTCTTGACCTTTCTTCTCTCCTGGTGATCGACTGGATCATGAAGACATCAACATCTGGGAGGAAGCAGCTGAACGATCCGGATTTCGCAGATGATCAGGCTCTTATAACACACACACAACAACAAATGCAGGAAAAGACAGTCAGTGTAGCAGCAGCAGTCCAAATAGCAGTAGGTCTCAACATATACAAAGTGAAAAGCAAGATTCCCTAATACTACACAACATGCACCAATCGAATCAGATTTGACGGAGAAGCTTTGGGAGATGTAAAAACCTTTACACATCTAGGCAGCATCATTGATGAACACGGTGGATCCGATGCAGATGTAAAGCGTCGATAGGCAAAGTAAGAGCAGCATATCTACAACTGAAGTACACCTAGAACTCAAAGTAACTGTCAGCCGACACCAAAGCCAGAACTTTCGGTACTGTATTGAGCGGAAACTTGGAGAACTACGAAAACCATCCTCCAGAAGTTACAAGTGTTTATTAACAGCCGTCGACGAAAAATACTTCGGATCCGTTGGTCAGACACTATCAGCAACAATCTACTCTGAGGGAGAACAAACCAAATCCCGTCGGAAGAAGAATGTACAAAAATTGAACAGAACTAGAAATAAAAGACTAGGACAGAGTGGGGTATTTTGGCCTTATTAAATATTATATACTGGGACAATATAGATTTCTCAGCACAGGGGTTGGATAATCATGGTATGCGGCCTATGCTCCATTAGGAGTAACAGGCTTAAGTAAGCTTCCCCGAAAGTTGCAGGCAGTGCTTGTCTCATTTCAAATGAACTCTGTAGACAAACTGGCTGCATCTGCCGACCGAGTTCTGAAGATAAACAGAACTCCAAACACGAAGGAAACTTCAATCGAAGAAAAAGCTCAAACGACACGGAACGACATTCCAGACCTCTCGCATACCCTGACATGTTGCCTTAGTATTCGTCATGACCGTGGATGCTCTCTTCACGAGAGCGAACTTTTTACAGGTCAAGAGAGACAGATAAGCGTGGTTGGAGTTTATATCCTAATTTTCTCAGCTCCAACCCGACGGACACGCAAAAAACGTTTCGGGAAACTTCTCCACCGGAACGCGTTAACAGCAGTCGTAACTATTGAACAAAGTCTACTGTTTTACATCACTGGTGTGATGACGCAGGTCGCTACCTCGTCAACACCGGCGCAGAGCTTAGCGTTCTTCCAGGAAGTTCTGACGGCCGGTTGCATGAGGCAGTTTCTAACTTGTAGGTGGCAAGTGGAAAACCAACCTCCGCATACTGTAAGCGATATGTTTATCTTAACGATGGTTTACGCAAACCCATTCACTGATGTTGGCCAAAAAAGAATTCGACCACATGATAAACTTGGGAAGTGTTCAGCCACCAAGTGGACCACGGGAATCTCCCATGTATATAGTCCTTAAAAAAGACAACAGTGATTGGCATCCAACTAGTGACTATCGGAGACTGAATACAAAACCCACTCCCGATCGTTACCCGTCACCACTTGACACCCACCTCAAAGGCTACAACTTCTTTTTTTCGAAAATCAATTTGATTAACACATATGACCAAATTTCCATGGTTGCTGATAACATTACCCAAACCGCTTTCATCACACGTTTCGATCTCTACGGATTTTCGCCCATACTTTTCGGCTGAAGAAATGCTGCACAAACTTTTCAGAGGTTAATCGGTGATGTTCTTCAAAGAACTATCTTCGTACGTGCGTACGTTTATGACTACCTAAGTGAAAGACAAGAAAGTGAATCCCATCTCCAGCATCTGGATCTCGTATCCGAACGACTACAAAATCACGGGATAACTGTAAACATTAAGAAACTTCAAATCGGCACAGACTCCCTAGGTTTCCTCGGACACACTAATGATGTTGAAGGCCTCCGACCTCTGAGAAGCGAAGTGGTGGCTATTCTGAATTACCCAGAACCGACCGCAATCAGGCTCAGTAGGTTTCTATGGACGGTTCATATTGCACTGAGCATCTCTTACGAGATCAATGATTGACTAAAGTCGTGGAAATGCAAAACTCATGAATTCGGACGCCTTCGCAAAACAGACATCCTCTAAAATTTATGAACCTATCGCAAAAGCAATATTGCTCGCACACCAGGATAATGAGGCACTCATTACAATCGCAGTTGCATCCGATTTGGCAATCGGATGATTCTTACATCAATGGGTTAATCGCACCAGAAAACATTTGGCATTCTCCTCGTAATATTTGCTAAACATTGAATCGAGGTATAGCACCTTCAGTAGGAAACTCCTACTCATGTATGATGCTGTACAGCACTTTCACCATTTTATGGAATGTCGAGAATTCACTGGACTACATTTTTCAGTTTACTTCAGATATACACCACATTTCTAGGGAAAACAATGTAGTTGCGGACACTTTGTCCCGTATGACTTCTTTGAACAGTTTCCAGGGAATAGACCTTTAACTAGCCCAGCTTCAAAAAGAAGAAACTAATCTTCAGCACAAAATATCTACAACAACCTCGGAATTGCGTATTAAATAAATGAAGACAGGTAAGGAAACCCTATTATGCGACACAACTACGGGTAGGAATCATTCAATCGTGATGAAAAATTATCGAGGTACAAGTTTTCTCAACCGGGTGTTCATGCAACCATGAAGCTCAGAGAAGGACGATTTTACTGACCTGGTTTGAATAAAGATATGAGTGAATGACCACGCTCCTGTATAAACTGACAGGAATATAAGTAAATTAGACAAAACAAATGTCCACTGTATTTATTCAAAACTTAAGATGGTCGTTTCAATCATATTCATATGGATTTGGTATGATTCTTCCCAGATTCGAATGAGTACTCTTATCTCTTAATTTACGTAGACTTCTTCACTCGATGACCAGAGGCAGTACCCATCCAAGACATTACTGCTGAAACGGTGGCCGCGTCTTCCTCGAAAGATGGGAAGCAAAATTCGGCCGCCCTTCAACTATCACTCCAGACTGTGGACGTCAGTTTGAATCTTGACTTTTTCGTTGTCTCACTAAGCTATTGGGAATCACAGGACTCCAAACGCCCGCCTGCCAAACACGGGTAAATGGTTGGGTAGAATGTTGCGGGAGAACTGTAGACATTTGGCTGATTAAAACCTTTTTATTGTATACTAATAATTTTACTGTGTTTCTGGATGTAGTTGCTTCACTTAACCTTTGAACTTGTTTGTTCATATCTTTATATTCGAACATTTCGGTTTCTCTTTGTCATCTGTTTGGTATTTGGTAGTCTTTGCTCCGGGAACCTACAAAATTGAAGAATGACATTTGGGTCGACTATTTGTAAATTGAGAATAAACTTTGGTACCTAAACTGGAGTTTGGTTCTGTTTTTAAATTGGGTTCGTATTTTGCAAATAGATCGATATATCTTACTTCAGTAACGGAAATGAGCAAAACTTGAACGTGACATAGAACGCTCTTACTGACAATTAAAGCACCTATCTGAGCTGCAAAAGTTTCACAGTGGGCTGGCTCTCTTTAAATCTGGTTGTTTGGTGTTCGCATTGCAGTGAAAGTTGACGTTGGATACACTGCATCTCAACTCGTTTAAGAAATGGCACGCCGACTTTCACGAGAAGTCTTGGATCCTTCATTCTCTTCAATGAATATGCATCTGAACTCTTACACGAGCAGGCTTACAACCGTCACGCATTCCGTTAAACCTGTTTCCACTTACCGCAATCAAAACATGTTTTGTTGCAACCTGCTGTATGATACGGTACACACGTCTTAGCAAGTCAGAACTCGCACGGACGACCTTTCGAATCAGAATACGAAGTACCCTTGAAAGTTCTTCGGCGTGAACCTAAGTACTACATAACTGATAAGAACGGAATTAACGATAGCATCAGTATTGATCGTCCCAAAGCCGCGTATTTGGAAGGAAACCCTAATCATGAAGACACGAGTCTCACGATTACGATATCTCACCTGATGATCAAAAATCCCTACGACACTACGGTCGCATCTGACAATCAACTCAAAACAACGGGTCCTGGAATAAAAGTAAGGCTTCCAGAAAATCCGAACGATTACCGCATGCAATATACTTTAGAATTATAGTCTACTACGTTGTTATTACTGCTCTAATAATTGACCTAATCCTAAGATTGTAGATTAGTCATGATGTAACTGCCTAACTTGTAAAATCTCACGTGGAATTCACATTATTGTCTATATTTACCCATCGTGTCGTATTAATTTCCAGTATATGCTGAAGGACACATAAATGTTGGAGATAGGACAATATATTTAGTATGAATAAAAGGTACACAAGAATTCTCACGCCTGAAAGGCCGAGTCACTCCATTCCATAAATTCGAATTAATAGAATTCCTCCTCCCGTTTCCTCCATCTTTGGGCTTTACTCTGCGTTAAACGCTGAATATCTATTTTCCCCGTTGTCTCGTGTTCAACCTTGAAAAGTGTGAAGTTAGTGCCCAACGCCTCTACAACACTACATAACAGTTTGTTTCGTCTCGAATTTTTTCTTATGTTAAAAAACAGAAACAAACTTTTTAGATGCTCATAAACAATTGTTTTTTGTTCCAAAGAAACAAATCTTTTTGTTGCTAATATGCTTGCGTATATGTGTAAAATTTTATTTCTCACCTAGAAAACCAGAAAAACATCCTGCGAAAATCGTTTCAACGCTTTTAAATGTTTGTGAGACGCGTGTATATGATTTAATTTCTATTTTTCGCCATTCTCGTGTCTTTACTCACGCACGAGTGTAATTCGACATGCACTTACATATACTTTTTTACAGGAGAGCTGGAAAGTATGAAAAACCGACTAAGGTTACGGCGAATTGAAATGTTCATTGTACCTGTTTTTCATTACTATATTGTACGACATAGGCATTTATAGTAAGGGTAGACCATCAGATGCTGCTATACATAGCAAGTTACCAGAAGTATGTTTGCCAACGACAAACAATTTGGAAGCTATATCATGCGTCCAAACCAAATCACTCGTGTGTACACCGTGCTACACACCCCACACAATCGCTAGCCAGCTTAGAATATTCACTTCTCGATATATAGATAGTCTTCCAAATATATCTTCTAACTCCTTCATTCCTGACTTCTCACTTGACTGATTTAGAAGGCTTTGACTGTACAGATATTACTGGCCGAATGCTTGTGACATCATACAATAAAAGACATGGTTATTAGTTTTCTTAACAACACTCACTATACGCACTTTCTGTTCTGATAAACAGTCTTCTTTATTCCAACCCTGACTTCTATTTTTACATTTGAGATTATCCCACCTTTTTAAATACCACAACGCATTGTTCTATATTAGTGCATTCTCTCATCTGAAGCCTCTGATCATGTTTCACTCTAGCTACAAGAGATCTTATCTAATAATTTATTATATCTCTGTCTGTTCCACTGCAAAATGTTAAGGATTGTTTATCATTCATATCCAAGTGCCTTGCCGCCCCTCGGCTCCTTTTTTTCAGAATCTTGCCCTGAGGACACAGCTGTGTAAAGTCTGACATCTGGAACAAACTAGACGTACGTACTTTCCGAATTCATAGTTCACACCAAGCGCTGTACAAGTCTACTTTACAAAAACTATAAACTTAGAAAATTGCATTGCATAAATACGTAGCACGACCAAAATCCTAACACAATTATTCCGTGACTGGATCTGCTGTGTAATAGGGACGTGATGCCACTTTGAAAAATATTTTGAAGATTACTCAGTATATCTGAAGGAATGAACTGATATTCACTTTTATAGACTATATTTATTTAACATGCATACTGTAAAACAATAAATGTTGTAATTTGTAGATCATGCCTGTAAAATGGCGTGTACCTGCCCTTGCAGAAATATTTTTTATTGTTATATTAAAAATAGTACAAATAAAAACAGTTTTTGTGAAAAACAGTGAACTAACTAGAAAAAAATGCTAGCCGTTATGTGTGATAATCTATCTGAATTATGAAAGCCAAGTCAATGAGTAAGAATATAACTCTCTTTTTGGACTGCGCAGGTTTATCAGACACAAAAAACGAGAAAAATTCGGTTAGTAAAAGATCAACTGCTACACACACTAGTTTTGGGGCGCAGACTTGACCTTGAAGTAGTTCGATAAACGATCAAAATTAGGATACACATGAAAAAAATCAAGATATACCCGCGGTATTAACCAGCCTGAGCTGTTCGATAAACGGGAGAAATAAAATAAATTAAAACTCGTTCATTCCTTTGAAAACTTGGAAGCTGTAATACGAAGGCAAGGACAGCCAGAACCATATGATGTATTTGCGTATTGCATTTCGAGCAATCTGACCACGTATATACTTGTTAGGAACGTTTAGATACAAAAGCAAGAGATCAATCGCAAAAATATGGAGTAATAGAAGACAAAGTTAATAGGGAAGCTAACGTGAAAAAGAATGTGAAACTCAATTCTTTGTGTCACAAACTAGTATTACTACTACTTGTTTGGGGTCCGCGTGACTATCGTAACTAATGGTTGGAGACTCTTGGTGACATGGCTCAGAATCGATCACAATGGCGTAGGTGTATACACTCACTGTCTTCCCTTAAACTAAGACATTAAAATCGCTTCATATTTTTCTTTCTACGAACTAATTCTTTCTTCCTGTACTACTATATCCTTATTGCAATCTTTCTTTTATATATTACCACCTCTAAATTAACTACTTTTATGAATCTGGTGTTCATGTTGTGTTAATGAGGCATGGCAACTTGGAACGATGCATATATGTGCCTGGCCCTACGTTGTAGCTGACTGACTGACTGAAACTAGTATTACCAGAGTAGGTCTATGACTAGAACAAACAGTTTGGATTAACGGCCTGGAATTCCTTAGTTTCCCAGTTCAGAATGGTAGGATGCCTGAGATGCTTAATATAGTATGACATAACAAGGTATGTCTGGAATAGTGTCTCACAGTTATTTACGCAAACTTCGTTCATCCGGTTAGATTAAAAACCAAAAAGCTCTATTAAGAATCTCGTTATTTGTTTATTATTCGTCTAGTTATTGTTCTTTGCATAGTACTTTAAATTTCACTCGTGACTCGCGTGGCCACATTTATATTCCTCAGTCTTCTTTGTCTAGGCTCTTGTTTTTCTACTTCGGTTGATATCTAAATTTATGATTACATTTTGTTGTTGCATGATGATGAGTCATCCACAATAGGGACGCATATGAGAAACTCACGGTCACGGCGTGCTCCTTTCGATAATTATTGACTTTCGATTGCTTACAGGTTTTCTCGCACGATCTGATCGCTTATTAAACACAATTTTAGTTCTATACGTACTTACATTTTCATTTCTTTCTACTATAGAAAGGCTGAAAAATATGAAAAAACGGAAGAATACGATTATTCGAAATTTTAAGTGTACTCATTGTCACAACCAAGTACCTCGGAACGTCGTAGATTGAGTTCAAAATCCTGGCTGTTTGCGTCTTACGGACACTAGTACCTTACTAAACGGGGAGGTCCATTGCGGATAATGAAAAAAGAAAATCAATAATTCTGTATTTATCGACTTCGTTGCCGGTCTTATGAATCTTGCTACAGAACTGTGGTTGCAGGCAATCGTTCAACCATCCTTATTAGGTCTAAATTAGTTACACCGTGCTTCGCATTTACTAGTCAGCTCAGATCATATAGCTCTTGACATATTGACTAGCTTCCAAATATATCATCGAACCACTTCATTCTCGCATCCTGGTCTGACTAACTTCGGTGTCCTCGATCATAACATATAAAACTGAGAGTAAATTTTTCAGATACTAAATATCTGTGACATATTAAGCGTTAGGAGAGTGCTTATCATCATCTCTAATTCGCCGAACGTTGTAGTAGCGGTGAGGTCAGATGCCTTTTTGAATTTTTGGCGAAAGTTTTCTTCACTGGTACCAGAGGGAAGCAAATACTACTAAACTGGCCAGAAAGTGCATCTGCAGCCAAATAAAAGTCATTGTTGGCGAAATAATCCTTCTTGTTGTAATACCTTTTCAATATCCGGACTGCGATGTCGATATTCGGTAAAATTGGTTAGAACACAATGAACACACTGAAGTATATACTGTATTTACACACTTTGTAACGTTGTTTTAAAGTTATTTATGTACAACAATCATCGTTTATTCAGATTGTACAAGAAAAGATTCAAGGTTTCTTTAGGCGACTTGCAATATATAAGTCACCGCCAAACTCGAGTTCTAGCGTCACTGTTACCTGGAGTCAGTGACATTGCCACTTCGAGGTTTGTATAGTTCATTCGGGGAGACTATAATTTATAGACGAACTAATCAAATATAAGGTAAATCTTGTATTTTGACACAGACTTCATTCGTCCATCTGGCTGAATGTCATTTCGGCAGTTTAGATGATGCCACCTCGTGATAAAAACTTTAAATCTAGTTCATGATCCTAACCTTCAACTGTAAATCACAATTCTAATTCCTCACCCTGCTTTATAACTGTCATGTAGTCCTAGTCAACAGGTGAACAGTATCTGGATCACTTCAGCGTCGACCAAAGATCGTCCGTAAATTGAAGTCTCACCATCGATATTCACCACCCAGTCACATATCGTAAACTGAGACTTGTTCATGCGGGTTGGCTGTATATACACAGTGCAAAACAAGGATTTAATTTCCCACTTAGTGGCCTGTTTTCTCAGAAAAAATATTTTTAGAAGATTTTTTATACAGATCCTTTGAGTTAGTCATTACCACTGCTCTTGATATTCTTATCCAGATCTATCTATACAATCTCCCTGTTTGTTTGTAAAGTAATAAGTTCTCTCTTTGGATCTGATACATATTACGTTTTAAAAGTGAGCCGCAACTATAATGATAACAACGCTGAGAAGATTTTCCATCCGATATCGGGTTTAATTTGACAATTAATGACAAACTCTAACGACTCAGATCATACTATAAGCATGATTGAACTTCATAGAACAAATGGTACCATTGTAAGAAAAAATCACTGTGTCCATATAATTATTGTAACAGCCAAAACGTGCTATGAACAATGGCAGTACCGAGATATGGGTTTCCAAATCGTTATGTAGAAAAGTTCATATATAAACAAATTCAAGTACTTTCCGTTGACATTTCTCTAGGTAATCAACTATTCGTAAAATGTGTGATGAGTATGGCGGTGCAGATGACTTTGAATCAGATGAAGAGCCTCTGGACGAGGTACCAGAAGAGGATTTAGACACAAAACCTGGTAAGTCCCACATACTTTGTCATAACGCGACCCAAGGATATCATGTTTTCTCATCTTTCAAACTTCTCATTTGTTAGTGCTGATATTTAACTAATCAGTTGGCTAGAGTTGTTTACCACTTTGTCTAATACAAATTATGATATGAATTTTTAAAATGGATTAAGTGCTGTCAATCCATGAGGCCATTAACTCCCGTTGGTCGATCTCGATAGTTACAAACTTCTTGGTAGTAATGGTTCAAGTTCTTAGTTTACGCGCAATAACGGTAGCAATTAAATCCATCATCAATGCCCTGGTACGGCCGAGAGTGGGGTGAGTCCGCTCTCCCTCTCGAAATACTCTCACACGGCCGCGCGTATACAGCCTTTGCCAGGGAAGTCCTACTCATTGCCTTCTCGTGGCGGGGGTGTTGTTTACGAAAATGAGAGGACGAAGAAGAAATCGGCGTGAGAAACGATGCCTTTTCGTCATCTCCGCCTATGCCCCGACAGATTGCAGCCCGGATGCAATCAAGGATGAGTTTTACCACCAGTTATCTGTTCTTCTCCAGAAAGTGCGTTCGACAGATATTGTAGTACTAGCCGGAGACTTGAATGCTCAGGTCGGGCGTCTAGGCACAGAAGAGAGTCGTTTAGGTGGCCGATGGGGACTCGTTGGTCGCAGGTCAGATAACGGGGACCGTCTACTGCAACTGTGCACAGACCACAACCTGTTTCTAGCTAGCACTAACTTTCGGCACAGTCACCGCCGATGTGCCACCTGGCGTCCTCCCTCTGCATCCCAAGCCTGGACTCAGATTGATCACATCGCGATCAGCTACCGCTGGCGTGGTTGTGTACAAGACTGCCGCTCCTTTTGGAGTACCTATCTGGACTCTGACCATGCCTTGGTCTGCGCCAATCTTGCCTTACTTTTCAGTGGACAACGAAGTGACCGCCAGCAAAGTATTGATATTAGCAAGCTGGTTGCAACTTCTGTCGCAAATAAGTATCGAACCGAGCTAGCCTCTAGGCTAGGTACCACTCCACCGAAAAGTATAGATGAGCATTGGTTGCAATTGCATGACGCCATGAAAATGGCGGGTACAGTCAGTTGTGGGTTTGCGAAACGTCCCGCTTATAAGCACTGGGTTTCTTCTGGTTCCTTACAACTCATTGAAGCCCGTCGGTCTACTCCGGGTGACCGTGAGTTTGACCATAAACGAAGGATGTTACGTAAGGAAATTGGGCAAAGCTTGCGTAAGGACCGAGAAGCCTAGTGGTCGAAGCGTGCTAATGAGCTGGAAGCAGCAGCTGTATCTGGTAACTACCGGAAGCTCTTCCAGCTCATCCGAGCCACTGGCAGCAAGAAGTCTGGTGTGAGTGAAACAATCTGCGAGGATGATGGGATGCCAATCACTAACATCCATCGACGTCTTGGACGATGGGCAGAATTTTTCGAAGGGCAGTTCAACTGGCCTGCTGCTCCGACAACATCGGTCAGACTGTGCTGTCCTCCATGGCCGGTGACGACTGATCCACCAAACGAGGAGGAAGTCCGCAAGGAACTCCTACTCTTGAAGTGTTACAAATCACCTGGCCCAGATGACTTACCTCCGGTTCTTTTTAAAGATGGTGGTGACTTTTTGACTAAGGAATTGACGACGTTGTTTACAAAGGTTTGGGTGTTAGAGAATGTACCAACGTCATGGAATGAGTCGATAGTTGTCCCTATCTTTAAAAAGGGTTCACGTCGTTCCTGTAACAACTATCAGGGGATAAGTCTACTTCCGATTGCGTCCAAGCTATTGGCTTCCATCATACTTCGTAGGTTGTTCAAAACCCGAGAAAGATTGACTCGCGAGGAGCAGGCTGGTTTTCGTTCTGGTCGAGGATGTATTGATCATATCTTCACCCTCCGCCAAATGTTAGAACATCGCCATACTTATCAAAGGCCAACAATCGTAGTGTTTCTTGACATCAGGGCTGCCTTCGATTCGTTGGATACGACTGTTCTCTGGGATTGTCTATTGAAGAAGGGTGTGCCTGAGAAGTTTATTAACATCCTAAAAGCCCTATATACAAACACCTCAGGCAGAGTGAGGGCATACAGCCACCTTTCTCCATTGTTCCATTCGAGCAGTGGGGTTAGGCAGGGTTTCCCAATCTCACCATTCCTCTTCAACTTTGCCATTGATGACATTCTGGAAACAGCTCTGAT
This sequence comes from Schistosoma haematobium, assembly GCF_000699445.3. Lineage (NCBI taxonomy): Eukaryota > Metazoa > Platyhelminthes > Trematoda > Strigeidida > Schistosomatidae > Schistosoma > Schistosoma haematobium. The sequence goes on along the minus strand of NC_067196.1, from coordinate 14,835,997 downwards.
GAATGTAAGTAATGGTGGTGTGGATCTGTTGCCTGGAGAAAGACTTCTCGACCTTGAGTATGCGGATGATATTGTCTTACTGTGCGATAATGCCCAAGGCATGCAATCCGCACTTAATCAGTTGGCAACCAGTGTCCGTAGGTATGGTATGTGCTTCGCACCTTCGAAGTGCAAAGTACTCCTACAAGACTGGCAGGATTCCAATCCTGTACTCACCCTGGATGGTGAGCAGATAGACGTAGTCGAGAAGTTCGTGTATCTGGGTAGCTGCATAAGTGCTGGTGGGGGTGTGAGTGATGAGATCAATGCACGAATAGTGAAAGCCAGAGCGGCTTATGCCAATCTGGGCCATCTTTGGCGCCTTCGTGATGTTAGTCTGGCTGTAAAAGGTCGGATCTACAACGCGTCGGTGAAAGCAGTTTTGCTTTATGCTTGTGAAACCTGGCCTCTCCGAGTTGAGGACGTTAGACGACTCTCTGTGTTCGATCATCGCTGTCTCCGAAGGATTGCTGACATTCAGTGGCAACACCATGTCAGTAATACAGAGGTTCGGCATCGTGTGTTCGGGCACAGAGATGATAATTCAATTGGTGTTACCATCTTGAAACACCGACTTCGGTGGCTTGGACATGTTCTCCGAATGTCGTCTCAGAGAATTCCACGTCGTGCATTATTTGCCGACTCTGGGACTGGTTGGAAGAAGCGGAGAGGTGGTCAGTGCATGACATGGTGTCGTGGCATGAAAGAAAGCTGCAAAGGACTGGCTTGTGTTGGTTCTTCACGACTCCCTGGTTGGGGTCCGAGAGATGGTGCTACACAGTGGCTAGAGACGTTATCAGATATGGCTCAGAATAGAAGCCAGTGGCGATCCTGCTGTAACCTTCTTTTGCTTTCTTCATAAAAAGTGGTTGTGTCTCCCTTACCTGAAAGATTTCTTCCGATTGTACCTTTCCGTTCCCTGATTACTAGCACATTGCCTTACAGCAATCTCTTCGTTATTGTTCTCTTTTTTTTTGTTGCGCTCCTTAGCTTTTTTTTCTCTTTTTCTTTCGTTGTATTCCTCTCGAATCTTCATTGTTTTGTGTGGCGCATATATATTGGCGCTCTCTTGTACCAATATTCATGTGTCCAAATAAATAAATAAATACTTTAATTCTTGGACGAAGTGTCGTTCCTAACCTTTTATTTGCTGATGCTGTTTGTCTTCTTAGACTTCCGGAGTTCTATATTTTCGTCACTATTAATTTCGATTTCTCTCCCCTTATGGCCTGCTTACTTACCTTTCTTGCTTCGTTAATGTGAGGTGCTGCAGATTCGACATATAACCCTCTGTCTTCAATACCGTTGCCTCTTTCTTGTGATGAGAAACAATCCACGGAAATTCCATGGACTATACAGGTGATGTAGCTCACTTATTCAAAGATTTACATGTCTAACAATACCTATCTTACTGGACCTATCATTAAGCTTTGCACAATCCTGTAATAAAACAGGTGTTCATAACTCGAAAATGTCTAAACCATACGTCCGGCACTTTAACCAGGTTGGTGAACGCGAAGGGTCCACCAAGGTGAGTTGGAAAACTCTGATTCCAAACCAATCGAGCACATGGGCTCTAGTATCCTTAAGGAACAAGTGGAGAATGAACCTATTGGTAGTGACCGGCTACCATGGGACTGCACATCTTACGTTGCTTCACTGTCTTGTGGATCAGACTTTTAAGTCAAAGGTTCGAGGTGTGGCCCTCAAGGAAACCACCTGTAGGAAGCAATTTCCTACAGATTCAACTCGAAGCTAATCTCTAGACCGTCGAGTACAGAGTCTTGGTCTAGCCAAAGTCAGAACAAGTAAGCTATTTGGCTTGATAAACTTTATCTGTTTCTAAAACATAAATTAACATCGTTAGTGTGCAAACGAACAGTACAGTCTATTAATACAGGAAAAAAGAGACAAATAACATACCGAACGGTAGCCAGAGAATAGGAAGAATGAGCCAACAAGCAAATATTGTTTTACAATGAACATTAAACTGTGATTGGCTAATAAAAAGATACAGTCGTACAAGGTCAAAAGGAGTTAATGTGGTGGTGGGCGTTTCCCTTTATTATTGGTTGGTTCGTTTATCGATCACATCTTACACTCCCCCCGAAACGCGCACCACGTCCATTGTCCATGGCCGTCGTCGCTTTCAGACAACCGGCTTCTTCCAGCAAGCATAGGCTTCGCACATCTCTGACGATTTCTCCGTTTGAAGTTCTCAACTTTGCCGTGCGGACTCGTCCGTCCGGGCCATAGCTTACTTGCTCGACTATAGCCTTAGGCCATAGACCTCTATTCATTTCGACGTTACTAACGAGGACTAAGTCACCCGGTTGTAAGTTCTTGTGTACGTCCAACCATTTGTCTCTTGCTTGAAGAGTCGGTAAATATTCTTTTATCCATCTATTCCAGAATGCGGCGGTTAGTCTTTGAGCTTCTTTCCATCTTTTGTTGTATAATAACGTCTTATCCACCGAAGCATCGTTGAATGATAATTTTTTATGAATCAACAACAACTTGTTCGGAGTAAGAGCTTCTAGGGTACCAGGGTCATCTGTCATCTTAACCAGAGGTCTGTCATTCAGTATCCGTTCCGCCTCAGTTAAGAAGGTTTGCAGAGTTTCATCGGTCAACACGTTTTGGAATAAAAGCACTCTTAAGATTCTTCTAATTGATCTTATAATGCGTTCCCACACACCACCTCGATGACTTGCTCTAGGTGGGTTAAAACGCCACTCACATTCTCGTTCTTTAAGGTGGTTTTCTATTTTATTAGTATTCCAGGAACGTATAATCTGTCTCAAACTGGCATCTGCACCTCGGAAGTTTGTGCCGTTATCACTAAAAATACGCTTTGGACATCCTCTTCTGGCAATAAATCTCGTTAATGCGCATAGAAATGAATCCGTATCTAAAGAATAGGCCATTTCGATGTGAACGGCTCTAATAGATAAGCAGGTGAATAAACAGCCATAACGTTTCTCGACAACTCTACCACGCTTGGCATAGAACGGTCCGAAATAATCCACACCTACTTGACTAAAGGGTGGCGAATGAGTCTCTACTCGGTATTCCGGCAACGGTGCCATTAGTTGGGAACATGGTTTAGGATAAAGTCTTCTACATAAATAGCATCGTTTTAGAACCTTCCGAACAGTAGAATATCCTCTAACAATCCAATACTCCTCACGAATACTACTCAGAGTTTGAGTAACTCCAACATGTGCGTTAATCACATGATAACGCATTATAATCATATCTGTAACAAAATGATTATTAGGAAGAATAATCGGATATTTGGTTTCAAAGGGTAAACATGATAACTGCAAACGTCCTCCCACGTGGATTTTGCCTTCAAACATAAAGGGGTTGAGATTTCTTATAGAACTTTGACGAATTAATTTTCTTCTCCTGTTCACCTCGTCCATTGCTTCTTGACCTTTTTGCTGTCTAAAAGCGTTTTCTCCGAGCGTCAACGGTGCGCTGTTTAGAATTCTTTTTCGGCCGGGTACGCGATACTTTGGACTAGTTTAATTATGTCACTCTTCGAATTTTCGATATCCTCAGCACTTAGCTCGCCTAAGGTTAGACGATTTCCGTTCCTCTTGTTTAACATATTATTGATAAGCCGTCTGCAGTATGAAAATACCCTTAGAAGTCTGGACCACGACTTGCACGTACGAAATCGATCTAGGAACTCATCATCGTGTCTTGGAAGTTCGAAATCCTCTGTCAATACATGAGCTATAGTGTTCTCAATCTTTTCTAGGTTAGGCCACTTATTTTCTTCCTCCCACAAGAATCTCGGCCCTTGTAACCACTCTCTTACCTTAGCCTTATCATTTAGTGATAATCCACGAGACGCGTGATCTGCAGGATTCAATTTACCTTTCACATATCTCCATTGGCTCGGCGTAGACAACTCGTGTATAGTTTCTAACCTGTTACTCACAAACCTTTCAAACCTTTTAGTCGTATTTTTATGCAATGAAGCACAACTGTCGAATCGGTCCAATAAATGACTGACGAAATGGGGATACTTAACTGTTCCCTTACGTGCCTTCCAATCTTAGCACACAGAACACAGGCCGTTAATTCCATTCTGGGTATAGTAACAAGCTTTAGAGGAGCAACCCTAGACTTAGCTAGCAGGAATGAACAATGAATCTGACCAGAAACACTTTCGTAACGAATATACGCAACAACACCATACGCAAACTCGGAGGCGTCGGCAAAACAATGAATTTGCGCAGATGATGGTTCAAACCCTGGTTTCAAACACCTTGGTATCCTTAAGTGGTCTAACCCTTTTATATGTCTACACCAATTATTCCACTTTGTTTGACAATCTATGGGTAACTCGGCATCCCAGTCTAGTTTCTGACGACAAGTATCTTGTAAGATCACTTTAGCCGGCAATATTACTGGGGCCACAAACCCAATTGGATCAAAGATAGATGCTACATACGATAAAACATTCCTTCTGGTGGGATTTCCGTGAGATTCGTGAACTTTGAAACATAACTCGTCTGTTCGGATGTTCCACTCTATTCCAAGAGTTCGTTTACTTGTCTCACTGGACTCACAGACAGTAATGCTTCCTTCAGCACGGTCTCCTTCTGGAATGAACTCCAGCACTTCAACGCTATTACTAGTCCATTTAGTTAAGTTAAATCCTCCCAAACTTAGGAGTCTTTTAAAGTGCGAATATGTCCGTTTGGCTTCTTCTATGGTATCCACACTTATCAATAAATCATCCACATAAAACTGTTCTTTAGCTGCTTGCGTAACAGCCCTGGGAAATTTATCTTTATTATCAGAAATCGTTTTCTGTAAAGCAAAGGTGGCGCAACATGGCGATGAAGTTGCCCCGAACAGATGAACTTTCATTCTATAGATCCCGGGTTCCTTTTCTAAGTCTCCACCTGGCCACCACAAATATCTAAGAACGTCTCGATCATGCGGCGGAACTATTACTTGATGGAACATGGCTTCAATGTCCGCTGTAAGACCTACTGGTCGTTGCCGGAACCTGGTGAAAACGTCTACTAGGTTATTGACTAAATCAGGCCCAGAATAAAGGCTCTTATTTAAAGACGTTCCAGCATATTGAGCTGCACAATCGAACACTATTCTTAGCTTGTTAGGTTTCTTGGGGTGGAAGACTGGATGGTGAGGAAGATACCAAATTCGCCCATCAGAGTGGTTATCGTTTACCTTTTCAGCGTAATCTCGTTCTACATACCGAGTCATGGAGTCTACATAGTCTTGGAACAACTTCTTATCCCGAATAAGTCTACCTTTCAAACAGCTAAGTCTACGTTCTGCTAATTCTCTGTTATTAGGTAACTCGTGGTTGTGCCTCCAAGGTAGAGCTATTTGATAGTGCCCGTTTAACCTTTGTACTGAATTTGATATAGCACTGAGTGCTATACGATCTTCTACAGACATCGATATAGTACGACTAAATGGATCTTTGAATTCAGTTGAGTACAACTGTTCGAACTTATCCTCTAATTCCTCTTTAGCTGAGAGGTGGTTGAGTGCACAATTGCTTTCACAAGGTTTCCTATAGGAACCGAACAGCGTCCAACCTAACGGAGTCTTCACGGCGAATGGTTCATTCGACTTTCCAGTTCTTAACTCTTTCATTTCGTGTACACTCGGTGCGTTGCACCCGATCAACAGTTTGACATTCTCATCCTCTACTCTAGGAAAACTTATGTCTTTTAAATGCGTCCAGGATTTCATTTGGGACGTCGTTGGTACCGTCCTGCGCAACATAGGTAATCTCTCGACTGTCCATACGTTTGGGATCCTAAATGACGAAGACGAGTCTAAGGAGGAAACCTCTAGTTGAACCTCTTTACACTGAATTGTGGAATAGTTATCCAACGTTTTCAACGAAATCGTCTTAGGCTCTCCTTCTAAATTCAACCTTTTAGCTAGATCTTCTGTAATAAGCGAGGCATCCGACCCACTATCTAAGAAGGCGCAAGTCTGTGCTACCTTTTCTCCATTTCTTACCAGTACAGGCACTATTGCGAATGCTGCTTGTTTCTGTACACGCTCAACACTTTTCTCCGTACATAGCTGGGTGTTAATGTGTGCATCAATATTAGTATTCCTTGGTTCTTCCCGCAACTCGTGTAACAAGGTATGGTGTCTCCAGCCACACCCTTCGACAGCACATGATCTCGGCGATCGACAGTTTTTTGCTACGTGGTTTGCCTTCAGGCATACATTACACAACTTGTGTCTAAGAACGAATTCCTTCCTTTCTCTAACCTTCTTGTCTTTAAATTTCTGACATTGATCTAAAGAATGATTACTGGAGCACTCCAAACAAGATGAACTGCGTAAGAGAGCGTTATCATCACTAGCACTCGCATAAGATATTCTTGCTGAATTGTAATCTGTACTAATTTTCCTTTTTAAAACACCAACATCTTTATTGCCACTATTACTACCGCGGTTGACAAGTAAGCCGTACCTAGTATTAGCAATGTCTGACTGCTCTTTCACAAATTCACAAAGGTCCTTGAATGAAGGTTCTCTACCTGTCTTAAGAATTCTACACGCAACTTTAACCCATTCTCTTTGCAGGTGTAACGGGAGTTTTAAAAACATGCATTCGATAGTCTTTGTAGAATTAAGATCAGATACATAGTTCATCTGCGTGAGTGTTAGCTCACAAATATGCATCTCACGAGACAACCTTCTTAAATTATATGGATCGGTCCCTTTAATGGCAGGGATGTTCAGCCTCTTATCAATAAATGCATGAGCTACTATATGCTTCTGACCAAATGCTTCCTCGAGAAGTTCTAGTGCTTTACGATAGCCTTCTTCTGGTTCAAGCAATGCGCAATGAACAATAGTGTTTTTAGCTTCACCATCACAGTACTGGATCAAATAGTTTAACCTAGATCGGAACCCAATGCTCTCGTCAAAACAGTCCTCAAAATTCCGTATGAAGCTCCAATAGTTCATAGGGTTACCATCAAACCTTATAATCTCTTTCTTTGGTAGGTCTAAAGCTCTAGACATCATTGTTACCCAGTCTTTTCTATGAGGAACATCAACGACAGATGTAGACTCATACGTCATCGCCTTGTCAACCATAACTTGATCATAATGTTCTTTTCCTTTTTGGCGTAACCGTTCTAGCTCGATTTCTTTTTGTCTGAGCTAAACGAACTTTAGCTAATTCTAACTCTAACAAGGGATCCATTCGGTAGGTATTTCCTCCGAGCTGGTCATCACTATGGGTTTCTGAATAATGAGGAGACAATTCAGGAATATGATCAGTTTTACGACTCTCCATAGACATCTAAAGGTACCCAATGTACGAAACTTTGATGAGATACCGTTCGAAACTTTGTAGGAAGCAATTTCCTACAGATTCAACTCGAAGCTAATCTCTAGACCGTCGAGTACAGAGTCTTGGTCTAGCCAAAGTCAGAACAAGTAAGCTATTTGGCTTGATAAACTTTATCTGTTTCTAAAACATAAATTAACATCGTTAGTGTGCAAACGAACAGTACAGTCTATTAATACAGGAAAAAAGAGACAAATAACATACCGAACGGTAGCCAGAGAATAGGAAGAATGAGCCAACAAGCAAATATTGTTTTACAATGAACATTAAACTGTGATTGGCTAATAAAAAGATACAGTCGTACAAGGTCAAAAGGAGTTAATGTGGTGGTGGGCGTTTCCCTTTATTATTGGTTGGTTCGTTTATCGATCACATCTTACACCACCTGCTACGGTTTCGGCACCCGGGCGTTATCGCAGCCGTCAAACGAACTGAGCAATTTATTTGGTGCCTCATTGTGTGTGTTTAAGTAAATATATAAACATCGGTAGGTCTTTCTGAGTCTATCAATATTGTGGAAAAACTGTTTCTCCGCAACCCTGATTACTTTTTAATGTGTAACGGGCTTGCACTTCACATCTACATAGCGTAATTACTTCCTACACAATGTACTCGTGGTTATTAGACTCTTTGTTTAGTAGTGCAGTTTATGTGATATCTTCAAACTACTCTGCACAGATTGAGTACACACTAAAATTAGTTATATAATATACATTTCTAGAGATTTTACAGAGACCAGTCACTAAGCGTTTGCATATTATTTTATAGAAGGTGTCACGTACATAACAGCTGATGAAGCGCCGCGCTTATCAGGTCAAAATATGGCTGCCCCAGTAGAAAAAAGTAAACGGATCACTACTCCATATCTTACGAAGTATGAGCGTGCTAGAGTTTTAGGTGCACGAGCTCTGCAACTATCAATGTCTGCTCCCGTTATGGTTGAACTGGATGGTGAACGAGATCCTCTAAAAATTGCTGAAAAGGAATTAAGGGCTAACAAGATACCTATCATTATTCGACGTTTCCTTCCTGATGGGAGTTTTGAAGACTGGAGTTTGGATGAACTTATTTTGACAGAATAAATCCATATTTTTTGTTTTATGCGTGACTTGGATTGTTCGGTACCGCTGATAATCATGTCTTTCGTCAGCAATATTATCCGCTTTCTCTAAAAGGGAACTTGGTTTATTTTCATGGTCAGTCATAATCAATGTACACATGAGCACGAGCGTAATTTAGTTCAAGTTGTTACAACACATTAGCACGGTCAAATAAAATTAACTAGCTGTGTAGTAAATGAGACAAAATAATGGATTAGTAATGATACGGAGAAAGGCTGAAAGCCTTAACACAACTATGGTAACCTATGGAAATGGCGTAGAAAGTCCCGTAGCTCAGACTATTGCACTCTATAACTTACATTGTGGAGTTGTTGACTAATTCTAGGGGAGTTTTTAATGAGGAAGTTCAGTGGGAACAATTAAAACACTTAACTAAGTATGTAGTTTGAAGTCAAGTACATAAAGGCGTCCCTGCGTACTCAATTGTACCGAACGTATTCGCATGTGCACCTGTTGCTTATCAAGTCAGTCATCTTCAGCGTACGACCAGGCACATATATGCATCGGTCCAACTTGTGACACCTCACTAGCACAACGCGATGAACACCAAATTCATAAAGTAGTTACTTCAATGATAGTAATGTATTTAGAGAAAGATCGCGTATAAGGATATAATACAGGAAGAAGGAATTAGTCCATAGAAAAAAAGGTGTAAAGCAATTTCAATCACATGGTTTAAGGGAAGACAAAGAGTGCATGCATCTACGCCCTTGTGATCGATTCTGAGCAGTGTCAACCAGAGTCTCCAACCACTGGTTACAATGGTTGCGCGGACCGAAACCAAGTAATCTTCAATTCCTATTGTCAAAAAACACGAGTGTTTCGTGTTCACACCAGAAATTGTCCTAGAACTTTCAGTGTCGTATGCAAACGCTTAAACTGTAGACCATTGGTCAGTTCATAATTTCAATGAAACATATTGGCCCAAGAACGAATCTATTTGTGAACTATAAAACAACAACTACAGAAACCTGCGTGACAAACAAACTTCGGAAAGCGTAATGACTACAACTCATGGGTCTAAATAACTTTTACACAAGTGGAAAAATGCGGATACACACAACAAGGTCCTTATTTTATAATTCTTACTAGAGTAAGTACATTACTGTAAAAAGTATAGATCGTTTGAAATCATAAAAGGTTCATTCATCTATCAATTCACATAAATTGAATTTTTCGACGTTGTACTCTAATTTGGAAATCTGATGTATTATAAACAGCGGCACTTTGCAAGCATTAACATCTGCTGCACCATGCTAAGAAAATAAATTGACACTTACAAAAACCTCAGAAGTTCACGTTTATAACAGCTTTAAAAAAAGTAAAAATCCATAAGATCAATCATTTGTTTTCATACTGTACATCTAGTTTTCATTGAGTTAAAGACTACATAGACTTCAAAGAATGATCACGGAAGGCCATACAAGTGATTGCTCTCTGATGTCCTTTGTATTCAACGGGTACTTCACCTGTCTCCAAATTCCATAAGCGAGCAACTCCATCGGAAGTCGCAGTGAGCAAAAAGCGAGAGTCTGCCGAAAATGCGCAATCCCAAACCCAGTGATGACCTGATGGACTACCCTGTCGCGTTGTAACTAAACTGAAATCAGCAGTCTTTAAAAGATTAAATTTCCCATCACCTCCCCCAGTAGCTATCAATGTACTATCTGGCGAAAATTGCACTTTCAGAACATAGGTTGGATGTACTTTCTGCCGATGCTGTTAGAAAAAAATTAGCATAAAGTTTTAGTAAACATAACAAGAAAAGGTATTGTATTGTAGTCTAACGCCTATTGATGTATATTCTCGATGTTAACTAGAAATTAAAGACCACATAAGGCGACTACTAAAAATCTTAAACCAAGAAATATCGCTAAAGTTCTTTCTCAAAAATAAAAGAACTTTGGTAGTATAATAAAATCTATCTAAACGCTTCTGATATTTCAGGGGATAGCAACAAGAGTTCATACATTATCAGAACGAGCTAGTTGCCCTCGTTTATAATACTATCCCAAACAATATTATTAGCCAAATACGTTTTTGTCTCCATTTCCACTCCTAGCGTCGACATGCGACAGAGAAGTAGCGGGATCATAATACAGATATGTTGAGGCAACTGAAACCGGCATCCTAGGATTGTTGCCAATCGAATTGCCACCAATCAAATTGTGTTGCTATCGAAATAATCCTTTGAATATACTGACGATCAAACACAAAGTTGGCGAACAGATATAGGAGCAGGATCACTTTTGGAGATGCCGCCTTAAACCCGATGTACTACAGATAGACTGACATCATGTAAGTGGCTTAAGCTACTCGAGTAATTATGATGCGTAGAATGACTTCATCTGCTATGCCACCATCAGCACTTACATGACATGAGTGCAGAAACCATCTTCAGTGTTTTTCGAAATTGCTTCGCATTTTGGAATTATTTATTCACATGAATTGTTAACCGATTATATGTGATTTGAACTAGATTATGCATATAATGATAGTGTCATACCCGAACTGGAGATAGAAAAGCCCATCATCATTTTCTTATAAGCCTGCAATCGACAAAGTAATTCTAGGGTGAGAATTGATAATTCCTTTCAACCTCACTGCCGACTTGAAACAATAAACAGGTGGTTGTATGTCATAACTTTCCTTAAGATATTTTATTAAAACGCGCAAAGTATGTTAACAAAAATTTCTGACCAATCTTTCTACAACAGATGATCTCAGAGCATAATCCTATTTAACGAATCAAAGGAGGCCGATATAAAGAATCTTAGTAACTATTACATTATAATAAGTGTCCCTAAGAATTCGGTGAAAAGTGAGAACATGATCAATACAATCTAAACTAAGACCGGTGTGCTGCTCGCGAGTTTGTATTTCATGAGTTTCGCACAACCTATTGAATATGATGGTAGCCAATATTTTAAAGGGACTTGAAAGTACACTTGTACTCCAATTATTGTCGGACACTTTAATGTAACCCATTTTTAAAGATGGATATGGGAATCGCCTTGGTCCTAGGATGAATGAACACTGGTATCGGAAGATGATGAATGATTCGGCCCGTTATTTTGACTAGAAGTTCGCTTTTGTCGTTAAGTAGGGTAATGTTATCTAATCCTGATGAATTGTAATGCTTAAGGACCTCCGCTTAATCGTGGGAATAGACAATGACACACGAAGGTTTGATCGACCAGTTTTACCGCGCTTGAGAAATCTTTAAAGACTCCCAACTGGTGAGCTATCAACTTTATAGATTTCTTTATTGAGATGTGTTTTATAATACCAGTCCGCTAAGATAAGTCAAGACAGCTTCTAAAAGCTTTCAGATGCAGTTAGTGCTTTAAAATCGTTAGCACACTTCGACGTTTTGTCGTGCTTACGATCCATCAGAGTAAACTGATATGCTATAAGTAATCGAGAAGCCAGCGTAAATAAATGAGACGTTTTGTGAAGGCATAAGTGAATCTACTTACTATTTACCTGGGATACTGTTAATGTAACCATACCTCATCTACACTTCAAAGCAATTTAGCAACTAAGCTAAAGATTATATTTTATTGTGATGGTGGGTGAAGCCAACTTCTCAACAACAATCCGTTTAAGACGATTTTTCTTATAATGCCTGTGAATGCGGAGTTGTGAGAGAAGAATTCTCACCTTTGGTCGTATCAGAATATCTGAGGCGACTGAAGTACGTAGAGTGAGGTTCAAACCTGCTACCTATATGCTGAAAACCAAGCGGTCTTAATACCAGATCACCGTTTATATTCAGGTCCTAACCATTGGGCTTTCTATACCTGAAATAAATAACCATCTTCAAGTATTTTGGAGTTAACTTATCAGGTCCTGCTGCTCCTTTTCATCACAAGTTAAATATAATCTTTTTGACGTCACTAAAAATCGCGAGATTTGTGTCAATCTCCCATTGAAGTTACTATAGGATGGTGTTTTACTGGAGAATAACTGGATGTTAATTAGTGTTTTCTTCAAAACGCCCCACCCAGTACTGTAGTTCCATCCTTGTCAGAAAGATTTATGCCAACTAATTTACAGCCTTTCTTTCTCTAATGAAAAGAGATAGATGTCCAGTAACGGTTTCACACGCTGCCCCTGTCTTTTTATTTCTCTTATTTCCGTCTCTCGAAATTCCTCACAATCGATGGGTAGACATGACCCAATGATTTATCAATGAAACGTAGGACAACGACTTCTTTTAGCCTTTCTTAAATATTTGATTTGAACCCAGGGACTGAAGTTCAACGTTTTATCCAGTGATTGTTGCCTCCACTTTTTCAAGGTAGTAAATAAAATTAGTTGATTTAGATTTCAGTCGCGACAGTTATTTCAAATATAGTTTCGACGAATGATTTATCCTATTTCTGTCAAACCATTCGTTCAAATATTGACGAACGTTCATATAGTTATTTGGTTTGCGTTGTTGTAAAATATCAGTGTCATGGAATAGCTACTTCGTTACCATCACAATACAATATATAGGAATTAACATATCGCCCATAAACGACTTAGTTTTTAGTTTTTTTTAAGACTTCCGATTTTTGTCTTCTAAGATCAGCACTTGAAGATTCTTTTTGACTGAACCAGTCAGTCGCAACGTGTAACCTTGTACGTATGCACCTCGGTTCAAGTTGCCATACCCCATCAGCACAGAAAAATAAAAATTGTCAAGCCAAATCCCAGAATAGTACAGGTAGTGGCAGTTTGTGTTATTAGGAAAGATGAGGCATCGAAGATACGATTCGAGTAAATATAAATTAGTAAAATAAAAACAAAAAATAGTTGAGTTTAGAATCTCAGAATTTGGAAGACGGAGGACGGATGCATCTGCGCCATGGCAAACGATTTTGAACCACGCTATTCAAAGTCCCCAACCACGTATTAACATGGCACAGTTCAGTTATCAGTGTCTTCATGGTTTGGTCACCCCTAACTTTCTTCCAGCCTGCTCCTACACTAGAAAACATTGTCCATCGAGGTAGGCGGGCAACGACAATTACAATAACAGTTCACCATAAGCTCTGACTAGGCCAATAGTGTTTGGATAGAGAGCCTGTACAAGGTTAACGTGCTTCTTTGGTACTCCTTTCGATGACAGACTCCCGTAGAACCTCACTGTCAACGGCGTCGGACGCCGCCTTAAGGTCAAGACATACAACCATAGTTGGACGTTAAAAAGTATCTATGTTCCAGGACCTGTCAAAAGGTGGATATTTAGTCTATACATCCTTATCCATATCTGAAACCAGCCTGGTTTCCACGGGTTTGCTCTTCAAGAGATCTGGTTAAATGTTGAAATATTGTTGAGGCCAATATTTTAGACACCATATTAGTTAAACTGACTTCTCAGTGATTGTCACAAGATTACTGTTCTTTCTCAAAAACTAGGGCGACCAGCGATTGAGACCAGTTGGGTGGGATTACGTCCATTTCCCAGAGTTTAGCCAAGGTCTCAGTCAATCTAACTTCTGAAACTGGACCACCATCCTAAAAACTCCCAGAGGTTAGTACCCCAGGCCCTACCTCTCTTCCTCACTTTAGGCTACGTATATCCTTTTCAACCTTATTCAGAGTTGAAGGACATACATCAATTTGCCATTCAAGCTGTTTGGAGGTAGTGGGTAACTGAATTGCGATTGAGGGCCAGTTGAACTCTTCCATAAAGTTTTTCGCCCATCAGTTCAACCTCCTGGACCAAGTGTGAATAATCACATCTTTTTACGAGATAGTTTCACTAACAGCCGGATTCGTAATACCCGTTTACTTTATAAGTCTGAAAAGTTGTCCACTGTTACTTATCGCTGTCGTCTTTTCCATCTACTCACCACTGCCTACATTTAAGGTGCCTCCCCTCCTCACCATATTCGGAGCCCACAAACGCCCTGGTACGGTCGAGGGTGGGGAGATTCCACCCTCCCTCTCAAAACTCTCTCACACGGGCACGCGTATACAGCCACTGCCAGGGAAGTCCTACTCACTACCATCTCATGGCGAGGGTGTTGTTTACGAAATTGGGAGGACGAAAAGCGAATGTTCAGTGCTTTAACCGGGTTGATGGACATGGAGAGTCCACCTAGGTGAGTTGGAAAACTCTGATTCCAAACCAATCGAGCACATGGGCTCTAGTATCCTTAAGGAACAAGTGGAGAATGAACCTATTGTTAGTGACCGGCTACCATGGGACTGCACATCTTACGTTGCTTCACTGTCTTGTGGATCAGACTTTTAAGTCAAAGGCTCGTGGTGTGGCCCCCTAAGGAAACCACCTGCTTCGGTCTCGTCACCCGAGCAGTATCACAGCACACACACAAATCGAATGATTTACGTGGCGCATATCTATTTGGTGCAATATTATGTGTTCAATTAAAATAAATAAGCCAGACGGGATGAATTCCCGAGCGGTAATGAACCGCTGAAATCTAATGATTTTACTTACCCTATTGGTTTAATTTACAAATATATATCACCGTTGTTTCCACAGCTTTTTAGATATCAAGCCAAGCCACCTCAGGACGGATATCATTTTTAAGGTTGGCTGGCTTGTTCTCTGATCTAATCTAAGGGGTTTACTTGCTGTGGGTTTTTTTTCGCTCAGTTAGGTGCAGATAAATACGTGCTCGAACTAGAACATGATCCAAGTCCTAAACATATGCTCCAGAATGAACGAGTTTTTAAATGAGCAACTCAAACAATGGTTGATGGCAACGTGATTTATTTGAAACTATCGCTGAGTCAATTGTGGAGGTCGCCACGTCAGACGATGTTTTTTCTTATGTTTAGAGTTGATTTTTGCTAGAAACAGACAATTATCTGATCATGGTTGCATCAGACAGCCACCATTATCCATTTGCTGAGCCGCAACACTGTAAGATCTATCAAAATGTCTTACGATTTGGTTTAGTCTACCTACTTGAGCGTTAAAGTAACTTGTCACTATTAATTAGAGCGTTTAGCTTTTAAAATGGATTTGGATAGCTTCCTATACAAATTATCTTTAGCTTCATCCAAGCTGCAATCAGTGGGATCGTATGCAAAGACAACGAAGAGGCAACGGCGTATCCCTATCTTTTCGAGTTGTTACTGTTTTATTTAGTCGGACAGCGCACAAACGACTGCCTATTTGAACCCAGTCTGACAGAAGCTGTTTTACTCTTGAACAATACTACAACCACACCAGTGGGGACCTACAGATACGCGAAGAGTAAATCGTTCCGATTCTTTATATTGACAAGGTGAGGTCAAATGAATGACTGTCATTGGATCCTGTATGTGTGTTTCGGAGACACAGCATTCATCGATGGTGCAATATTCTAGAGTACTGGCTAAAGAACCCTGTTATCCTATCTGACTTAAAGTTCAAAATTTAGAAGCTCCAACATGCAGTTTAGAGCGTGGATTCAGGAGACCAAGAATAACATTTCGTGAACTCAAGTAATTAACATTAGTGGCTCGTAGTGATAAAGATATACGGGAGAATTTAGTTGTGGGGATGGGAGAATTAGTACACGGTGAGTGACAGACTCGATTGTCAACAAGACGATCTCGGGTACCATTAGAATTATAAGGGCGGTTGTCACTTCCCGGTTTCCCACACAGTAAATATTTTGAGGGACCTGAGAAGGAAAATGAAGTGGTGGTGGTCTTAGCGACTCGAGAGCATGACTGCAGAGCTAAAGAGACAAGTGCATGAGGCCGGTCGCGCATGACCTTTTTATGGGACGTTTCTGACTCATTAGCTCCACACTTCAAGAAACATTAACACCGAAGTCGGAAGTCCATGGTGTAAGGTGAGGGGTGACATTTTTAGGGTCAACCTTTCTTAACCCCTTCCTTCCGTTGTGAGGTAGTATCGCTACAGATGCTGGTTGTCTAGAGTGAACACCTTACTGCTAGTCACACCCCTAAAGTTAGCAGTAATACTTCGCCCTCGGACCTTAAGTTGCAATATTTAGTCTTACCGTTCTTGTTGGTATAGTAAGACATAAAGGACCATGTGTTCCAATCAATATAGCTCAGTTGAGCCATCAAAATAGGCAAGCCCAACCCGCACATGAAGCTAGCAGCTGCGGTTGGTGTTTTGACGACTAAATGAATTAGCTGTACCTGTTCTACCCGCTCCTCATAATAACCGTAAAAGTAAAGTAAGACTCTCAAAGCATTTTCCAACTACTATATTCCGAATGATTTTCCAAAGTTGGTGGGCTGTCTCAGAGCGCTTAGGCGCAGCTAATCAGATGGTTAGGAAGCAAATGGGAGCAATAGCATTTGTGTAAAATGTCAAACAGTTGATTTGACTTTGTGCATGTCACATAGCTCTACACATTTTAAAATGCACTGAAATGTTTATTCTTCATACAGTATATGAAAATTTATCTAACGTAAGACATGGATATATCTGTGGATATCAGTAAAAGGTATAAAAAACACCCGATCTCTAGTAAAGTAAGAGAGACGGTTACTCTGCATCGATCATTAATAGTATAACTGGACTAGTAACCTTAATGTACCAGATTACTTTATTATCACTGTAATTATGTTTATTTCTAATAATACTCAATTAAGAAATAGCATTGATTTGAAACCCAAAAGTAGAGATACATATTAAAATGCGTATACATAAAGTGCGAACGTACTTTTTCGATAGGTTTCCAAGCAGAATCACCTGTTAAAGACCAAACAATAAGTTGACCAGCAGAGTTAACTGCAGCTAATGAAGTTACTTCTTGGTCAATAGATAAACTATGAATGGGTTCAATTTGGCCATCAATGCATATAGAATTAGCCGCATTGTTGCGAAGGTCCCAAACTATAACTTCTCCTTTACTTGTTCCGATGAGAATTTCATGTTGATTGCGATGAAGCAACATTGTATTAATGCTCGAGGACGTCTACGTAAGAAAAAAAAGAACAGATGATGTTCTGGTTTTGAATACTGCTAACATGACTTAGATTACTCCCACTATCTAATAAAGCAATACTGATAGTAATAATATCTGAGGTTACACAATCACAATTGTCCGTCAAATATTAGAGTACTGAGAAACAAAGAGCGATATGTGAGGGTTGAACAACTTTAAGTATAACAATTTTGAAGTCAAATTATTGTAAGACCTGAGGATGGAATTACATTTATCAAGTTCACACAAACGGCCGATGCACGTCTACATAAAAACTATTTGGATAATCCCTATGGTGAATTAGGAGAGGTATACAAATATCTAATAATAAACTAAAAGTGTTCTGTAGCTATCCACGGCTTATGAACTTCATAACCGTGGCACTTAATCATAGACCACTGATTGTCTATCTAAATTGTGTATTCTTTATTTTTTATTACAACCTTATGTAAGAAACAGAAACATTGAGAAAAGAGTACGAAATGGCTGTTCCATTCATACTAAAACTCCTCAGTAGTAGATACCAACAGACCAGGATAAGGATTAAATCAATTAGTTACTAAGCTATAAGTTGAAGTTAATAAGTATGCATTATGGGACAACAAAAGTGAAAAGATTAAAAGTAATGTGAGTCAACCTGTTTATAAAATTTTAATCTGTGAAGACTAGTATGTACTTACGCCTATTTGTTTAGCCAAGTTTCACGTTCACAGGTTAGTATCATAAAGCGATTAATGATAATAATCACTTCAAAGTTTTAGTATTCCATTACTATCCAGTATTTTTTGAACCACTGAATCAATACTCGAAGAAAAAATCAATACAACTCAAAGTCGAAACTTGCGCAAAATTGAGTCGATCCAGGTTGTTACACTCAACAACAATATAAGAGGTGAAATTGAACAACAGTTGGAAGACAATCACACTAAACACGGACACGAAAGGAGGATAAAACCATAGGATAACCATTGAACTAGGAAAGTGCTTTGTTTTAAATGTAGTGTTAAGTCTGCTTCTCAAAGTCAGAATAACGACTGTTCACGTCCCTAACCACCAACCTCTGTGCGTTTTAATAAATAGTTTTACAACTAGGTAACTTACGATTACCTGGTAAATACGTGTTATCCACAGATTTCCACCGGCTCGCCAATCTATAATCTTTGCTACACGATCTTCAGCTCCTGCAAACATCCAGTTCCCTGTATCATTAAAGCCAACTGTGTTTACATTTTTTGTGAAATCTGAAACCATAACGAAGGGTGTTGCAGGACCCTGAACATCATAGATACGAACTCGACCATAACCACCAGCTGCTAGGTACTGTCCGTCGCGGGAAAATTCAAGAGCGTTTACCTAGAGATTTAGGTTTCGAATACATTTAAGTAACTGACTTGTGATTCATTGTGCTGAAAACCTTGGATATATTTTCCAGTGCTCGGTTGCCACATTCGGATAGTATGATCGAAACCTCCAGTCGCTAAGGACAGATTATTATCGTAGTCGTTTTTCATTAGTTGGTGTCTGCATAGGAAAAACGCATCATAGAAACCTCGAAGCAAATTATCCACAGGTTTAGTAAAGAAGTTTACAAATCCACCCACATAAAACACTACAAAGGGATTAGGTACTATTAATTTGTTTAAAAGTATTTAATTCGGTATCCGATATTTTTGTTACAAGTTGGCAGGAACCAGTCATTTTGTGCTAAAGAAGTAATCTAGAAAACGGTTCAAGACATATCACAAGGAGGTATTTAGCTAAACCAACCAACTGTAGCAACCGTAGTGGTTTCAGTAGGTAGTTGAATTTCGGTTTATTTTGAGGGGAAATGGGTTTGTCCTAGGGAAATATTATTGTCGAAACCACATGATATCATTAATCCGCGCTTGGAGCTCTGTTTATATATTCAGACACTTTCTAAACTCTATAGTATTTCTTCAGTATTGCATCGCGATATTCTAATATCGTGATGATGGGGAGAAACTATTTAGATCACCTCGGTCAGACATAAGCAACGTAAGAACCGGAACATGCGTACTGGTTCAACTTGCCAAACTATATCAGCACAGGGGTGAAATTATCAACACAGAGCCAATGTAGTGGTAATAGTAACAGTATTGATGGGAGAAAATACTGAGTGTAGATAATGAGTACATAATAAACTCGTGAAATAAAAAGTATGGGAATATTTCAAGATACAAAGGGGATGAATCTGGGCCAGAGATCGATTCTGAACAATGCTACCTACAGACTCTAACCATTGTTTACGACTATCGTTCGAAATCTAACCGAATTCAGCAGTCAGTAACTTTGTGGACTGATCTTACGCATTGTGTTAATCTATTTGAGTACGAGGCAAATGGTACTGGGATGTATTGAGGATTTTTCAGGCCAGATAGCTTGGACTGAACTGAGTCCATCTATCTTCATTCCTCAGTAATGAGAATGGTAGGTCGGTGGACCTGTGTTAATCCATACAGATTTTCTCGTGAAGGCCCAGTTCCTCCTTGAAAATGTTCACAGATAGGGCTGATACTTGTTTGGGTAAAACATTCCGGTCATTCACCACTCTTTGGGAAAAAATGAACCCCACTCTGAGTTTATCAGATCGGGGTTTTTGAACTTTTTTACTATGGTCTCGAAGATTATTAGTGCTGGAGGGAGTAAAAAGGTGAGATATTAACACCCAAATCGTAATCAAAGTTACAGAATAGCAAAATAATGTCATCCCGCGTCCTACAATACGATAAGGAAGAAAGGCTTGGCATTTTAAGTGCCCATCGTAAGGGGGTTAACAGATAATCATTAATTGACTTCCCACACCCTGAACATGCCCAATATCCTTAATAAGACATGAACCAACTACTTGAATACAGTACTCTAAGTGTCGTCTTACGTAGGTGGTATATAGAATTCGAAACATATCTTCGTCAAAGCATTTGAATGCTTGGTGAAGTAACCATAACGCACAAAACTTTGGGCAGCTACTGCGTTGCAACGCTTATCTACATCCAACTACATCAGTAGAAGTAAACTCTCCACGGTACTGATGTTATTTAACTATGATGGGTCTGGTGAACATGATTTCGCTGAAACCAATGAAGGTCTTATTCATAGACAGATTGGAACTGCTAGTCAGAGGATGTGAATAGTTTGTTCCTTGAAATCCTTGTCTGGATATTAACAGGGTGATGATTTTAACTAACCTATGAATCTATATAGCTAAAACACCAACCAATGTGAAGAGTGATTGACGAGTAACACCTTGAAATACAGTAAGATATATCGAAACCATATAGTTTATTTTCTTACAGGAACATCAGCCATCGTCTGCACTAACAAATTAACAAGACATGGATGAACTTTCAAAGAACTGTGTGACTTTTTAAAGAATGTGGCTTAGTTTGACCTGCAGCTGTCTAATATTCATAAAAGCTTATAGTTACTTGTGAATAAGCTACTCTACAACTACGTATGCGCGCTTTGAAACCAAAAACTTACTAATGCATTTTTTAAACGACGATATCCTATACTTCATAATTACCATAGCGATACCGGGAAGTTCTTGCCATTGACGTAGCGGTACGTATTTAGCCAGAAGGTGCTACGTGTACTAATGGAGCATGCAAAGTAGCGAAAGTGACGAAGGCTGAAAAAGAAAAAGCAAATGGACGACCTAGTAGGGGCATGCGTTGGACTTACTTGCATCAAGGAAAGCAATCAACAACAATTAGAAGTAACACAAGCCTAAAATCACTATAATCTTGGGATAGAAACTAGAAGTAGGTAGTGTGCTGAGCGATCGTGTTGCTAATATTAGTCGTTTAACCCGCTAGGTCGGGGGACTTTTTCAAGGTCAGATACAAATTCACACACACATTTGTTTGGTAAGGACAGAAAGACTACTGCCTGTTATTCCTTTGCTAGTGGGCCTCCGTGAGTGTCTAGTCTTCTCTTTTTAATGAGTGAATTGAAGGTGAAGACAGCACTATTTTATGTAATAAATTGCCAGAATTGGTGATAATCGGTGTGAAAACCTGTATGCCATGGGTATTTTGTTCGTCCATGGGTTTTCTACTCGTCTGATATGTTCTCTGTGATGTCCTGATCTAGTGGAAAAAAGAGAGGATATGTTAGACCCGAAATCATTTCTTAGTATCCCATACATCCAAATCAGATCAACTCAATCTGCGGTAGGACAGATTAGGGACGTTTAGTTTTCAAACGACCTTGTATGGTAAATCCAGGAGTTCTGAAATTACACAGGTAGTTGCCGTTTGTGCATTTTCCAGAACACACGAGTCAGCTTTCATGCAGGGATTCGCAGTCTGAACGCAGTTCCCACGCTTAGTTCTCACTGAGGTTGTGTATAATGTTTTGAACATGGTAGTACCTTACTTGGTGAATGTCTGTCTTAAAGCCGATAGTTCTAAACCCCTTAGGTGCAACCTCCCGGCATTGACGTGTGGTCTTAAGATTATGGATCACTGTCGCCTCAAGGTCCTTGTGAGGCCGGAACATGGGCACAGGCACTTCTCCAATGCTATACCTATTTATCTCTGTATCGCCAAAGTGCATGTAGACACACTTTGCCGCTTCGATTGGCATCAGCTACTTCTTAGATCAGCTAATCACAATATTCAAGCCTCGCTGAAAAGCACATGCATCTGCGTCTCTCGTTATTTCTCGCCAGATTTCTACATCCTTAGAGTATACTAACATCAATGACTCAACTATACTTGGGAGATCATTTACGTAAAGTCGAAAAAGTAAAATATCTAAAACAGAACCTTGAAGTACTCCACTGAGTACTAGTTGGCAGGTGGAGCGCTTGGAATTTACTCATAGTTTATGTTCACAATCTACCAGTAAATATTTAGGCCATTTTAAGAGAGGTCCGGCAATAGATAGATTTTCCAGCTTCAAAAGTAGTCTGTTTTAGCACCCCATCAAATACTTTGCTGAAGTCTATGTAGACATAATAATAGTAATAATAATAATATATTTCTGCATGTGCAGGTACACACCGTTTTTACAGGCATGATCTATAAATTACAACATTTGTTGGTTCGTAAAATGCTTCCCAACTTATTAAGTTTATAGTTGTTATAAAGTGAAATCGTAGAGCGCTTGCTGTAAACTATGACCTTGAGAGGGCGCGTACGTCAAGTTTGCTCCAAACGTCCGAGGTTTCATAGCTGTGCTCTCAGAGCAAGATTTGAAAAAAGGAAAAAAAAGAGAAACAGAAGAGCAGCAAGGCACTTGGATATGAATGCCAAAGGTTGCTTAACATTGTTTAGTAGTACGGACAGAGGTAGAATAAATTCGAGTAAATTCATATTATGTCTTGTTAGAGTGAAGTGAAGTCAGAGGCTCCATATTAGAGAATGTACCAATAAAGAACAATGAGTTGTGATGTTTAACAAGTTGGAGTAAGCTCACATGAAGGAAGGGAAGTCAAGGTTGGTACAAGGGAAGCGGTTTATTAGAAAGGAGTGTATATAGAGGGTGAAGTTTTAAGAATACTAATGACTATATCTTTTGTTATCTTTTTTTTCTATCCGATGCCAGCCACACAATCCTAGTGTAAAAGTCCGAGTTAGCATGTTATAGGTTGTCTTAGTAGAATAGCCAATCCAGCATAATATTGGAAACATGAGTCTGAGTGGTGAGCGTAGGAAGACAATCTATATCACATCATCCGCTGATTTTCCATTGTCTACATCCCTTACCCATCGCTCCTTTAATACAAGGAGGTTTGTTGTGCAAGTTAAACTTTTTCTGAAGCGACGTTGTTCACTGTTTAACAAGTTGTTAGTCTCCACAAATGTCATTATGGTCTGTTTGACTGCTTTTTCCAGTATTTTAACTACGACACTGGTGAGGCTGATAGGTCTGTAGTTCGATGGAAGTTGTCTTGGTCTTGTTTTATTTATGGGCGCGACAATTGCATCCTCCCAGTCCGTAGGTGACTAACCTTGGTTAAGTGACATATTGAATATCACAGACAGTGGGGCTGCAATATATTGTGCAATGTCTCAAAGATTTGATGTGTAGTCCATCGGGTCCTGTCGAATTTTACGTGTCTAAACTACCAAAAGCTCTTAATTCATCGTCTCAAATGAATTTATTTAAGTGAAGTCATCAGCTTTATGAGGGATAAGTTCAAGAGTAACGAGGAGCTTTTTCTATCATATCTGGAAATGTCTTCCAGCGTCTTTTTCACGGGCGTACATAAACCCACTTATTTCTTCGCTCTTGCCTCTTGTACTTCCGATATTGTTATACGTAATTTAGAGTGTCCGACGGACGGTAGTTAAGCCACTCGACTTTATTAATTCTAGTCAGCTTGATATTTATTTTCTCTTCAACAGTGAGAATATGTTTATCAACCTATATTAATGCTTGCTGTTTGTAACACTGTGGAGGTCCAATCTCGTTTGGAATATATATCATTAGTAGGTGATGATGTTACTTGTTCTGGTAGAGAATTCCAGTAATTCACTACTCGGTACGAGAAACGAAACTCTAGATGTAGACGATTTGATCTCGGTTTTTGAACTTTCTTTGAATGTCCTCGCAAACGATCAGTCCTAGACGGTAGGAAAAGATAAGACATATTAATACCAAGGTCATCGTTCAGTACACGATAAGCCAATATCAGATCATCCCGCATTCTACGGTAAGATAGCTGAAATAAGTTAAGGTGTCTCAGTCTGTTTTCATAAGATATTCCACATAGACCTTGTGCCATCTTAGTCCCTCGTTCCAGCACATCTACTTTATACTTGAAACAAGGAATCGTTACTTGAATCCTATGTTCCAAATGTGGTCGCACGGAAGTCGGGTATAATAATCTAAACAGTTCGTCATCTAAATACTGGAAAGACCTACGAATAAACCTTAATACCTTTTAGCCTTTTGCAGCAACAGCCTTGCAGTGATTGGTGGTTTTGAGATCACTGCTTAGTATGACTCTCAAATCTTTATAGTTTATGACTTTGGGTAGCACGAATCCACATATTGTATGGTGGTGTGATTAATCGTAGTTACTTAATTGCATCTCCACACTCTTGTCAGGATTTACTTCTGGTGACCACCTGACCATCCATGCCACTAATGAGCTAAGATCATCCTATCTGACATACTGTGTATGGGTCTCTATATCTTTATGTCATCGGAAAACAGTAGAACGGATGACTGCTGCAGTTGTCAACTGGTCTACGAAAAGTAAAAAAGAAGAGGACCGAGGATTGAACCTTGTGTAACTCCACTTTTCAGAAGTCCCCACGAGGAGAGAGCTCTATTAATCCTTACCCTTTGAATCCTGCCATGGAGAAAGTCACTTATCCAGTCTATGACCTTATAATGGATTCAAAACTTTCCAGTTTGAATTTAAGACCCGAATAAGGGACCTTATCAAAGGCTTTACTTAGATCTTTGAAAATCACATCTACAGAAATATTCCGATCTTTTGCCGAAGCCCGATCTTCTCTTGAAATGAGAATATTTGTCAAACATGATAGGCCTCTCCGAAAACCATGTTGTTCTCTGTACAAAAGATTATGCCCTTCCACATATTTTATGACAGTCATCCGAATACTCGCTTCCATTAGTCTTACAACTGCACTGGATTGACTAACGGGTCTGTAGTGACTAACCAAGTCTCTGCTCTCAGTCTTATACACCGGACTTATTATCGTGTCTTCCCAGTCTCTGGGCAGTCTGAACTGCTGCAGATATTTGTGTATCTTGTTGTTTGAGATTGTGTGGTTTTCTATAGACAGTGTGGATCGTAGAGGTTGGTTGGTCGCATTGTATAAATACTCAGGTGACAATTCATGTGCTAAAAGATGGTGGTTGTTCCAAAAATAATAAGTTAATTAACTGACTATGTGTAAGAAAACAGAACTGAAAGCATAAGAAGGAATAGGGATATGGTGATAAGAGCCATAATGATTACTCACTGATATTTAGCCATGACAGTCGTTATAATTTACTAGACATGCATCAGACGGAGCTGCTTCAAGAGAGAGATGGTAATACAGGGGCGAGTACTAGTTTGTCAAGTCTCGTCCTAAAACCATCCACTGATGGGTCTATTTTCCGTTCTAATGAGAAAGCGTTACAAACTGGGGAAAATCCTTATATGGAAACATGAAGGTGCACATGTGTTTTTACCCCTTGAAAATAAATTTAACGGGTGTTACTTTGAGGAGAATAGTGATGTTCTTGTGTAATGCTCATGTTGGGGTTTTTAGGTGTATTTATTGTGACATATCATATTCAGATCGCCTCTTATTCTCCTAAAACTCAACGAGGGTAATTACAGGTGTTGGAGTCTGTTTCAGTAAGATTTATATTTTAGCTTTGGCACGTGCATGGTTGCCATCTCTGCACTTTATCCAAGAGATTTATTGCTCTTTAGAAGGGAGAAGGCACATTAACATTGAAAACAATAAGGCATGGCCGTGAGTACGTTTTAAACAATGTTAAGAACAAATCTGTGGCGGTTAAGCCATGTTTTTGCACGCATAAATTGGAGAGTTGCGTTAACATTGACTTCACCGTTCATGTAGTTTAAGCCGGTTTCTAAATTCTCGCGGGATCCAGGCTAGAGTTCACGCTGTTAGGACACAATCGGGAGTGGATCTCCATGGAGTATATACGTTTTTCGTCCCAAATGAGATAGAATGTTGACGAAATTGCATTTCCAAATGTTGGGTTTCAACCCGTTATCTTTCTTCCATCTTTCTATTGTAGTAAGGTCCATTTGAAACTCGGTTGATTCAATTCCACTTTTCATGGGCCTCCAGATCTCCCAGTCGTCTGGAGAAATCACTGCCACTGGTCTAGCTTTATCTGATAGGTTATCAAACCAATTTCCTCAAGAATTATATTTCCTTTGCTCTTATTGTATTTTTATGAGAACCACGACTGAAAAAATATCACTTGACAGAAGCAGTTATCGGACGCGAATATTGATGGGAATTTGCGACAATGTCCAGCAGCTAGATGCTTTATTGCTTTATTTCTAAGACATTTTAAACCTTAAATATGTCCCTAGAAATATCACATTGTTGATATCCTTTTACTGCTATCTAGGTTTTTATTAAAAACTTTAAAACACATCTATGTCTTTCGAGTTTAGATAAGTGACAGACTGATAGGAAAAATACTTATGAGTCACTATTTCGTTCGAAATCGGACACCTCCATGGTAAATATCTGTTCGACAAACACTGCTTAAAGCTTTCAACTTCTGTTTGATTAAAAATTTAATTATTGCAAATATTCTGATGATTGTCATCAGAATTTCCGGAAACAAATGACTTTACATGAGTCAAAGTGAATGTATATAAAAAAGTTTTTCTAACATTTCAAATCACCGTCACCCGAAATGCTCACCCAACTTTCCTGAAAATGATTTTTCCGCCAACCTCCGATTTCTTCTGTATTACCCCATTACTATTTATTTGAGGTTGTCTATGACAACTCATGTCTATTTCAAACACATCAGTGCAGCTGTCAGAGGGAATGAATTTCTGAAATCACCATGCAAACACTTTATTACGACATCCATTCAGCGACTGATCGAACCACAAACAACAATCCGATGCGAATAATGAGTATGAAATATTTGCTATGTGCTTCCTTGGGATTTGCCAATTCATGTTGAACCAAGCACCCATACCATTATGAAAAATGCTGTAAATTACTTTACTACAGACTTCCTAGAACTACCTGATTTGTGATCAGCATGACAAAATTTCGATACTTCAAGTTCCTAATACTTAAACCTCTTACCCTCATAGAGGAGCATGGGCTTCTCGCTAACATTCTTCACCAAACTCTGTCCTGGGCAGTCCTTTCCAGTTGTTTCCAGTTGCTATCCATTATTCGGATGTATGCTCCCAATTCTCAACGTGGTGTGTTCTTTGGCCTTCCTCTGTCCCGTTTCCCTTCACAATTGCAAGTTAGCGATTGCCTCCTGATGCAGTTTGATGATTTCTTCAAAATGTGTCCTATCTACTTCCAGCGTCTTTCCTAATTTCCTCCTCAGCTGGAAGCCGGTTTGTTCTCTACCATAGTAAGCTGTTGCTGGTAGTATCCAGCCAACGAACATTGA
Organism: Schistosoma haematobium; assembly: GCF_000699445.3. Taxonomy (NCBI): domain Eukaryota; kingdom Metazoa; phylum Platyhelminthes; class Trematoda; order Strigeidida; family Schistosomatidae; genus Schistosoma; species Schistosoma haematobium. The sequence continues at coordinate 14,808,410 of NC_067196.1, read as the reverse complement.
GTATCTTGCCACTTGGCCTTTTATTTTATTTATATATTTGAACACATAAATATTGGTACAGGAAGGCACCAAACCGATATGCGCCACGTAAATCATTCGATTTGTGTGTGTGCTGTGATACTGCTCGGGTGACGAGACCGAAGCAGGTGGTTTCCTTAGGGGGCCACACCACGAGCCTTTGACTTAAAAGTCTGATCCACAAGACAGTGAAGCAACGTAAGATGTGCAGTCCCATGGTAGCCGGTCACTAACAATAGGTTCATTCTCCACTTGTTCCTTAAGGATACTAGAGCCCATGTGCTCGATTGGTTTGGAATCAGAATTTTCCAACTCACCTAGGTGGACCCTCCGTGTCCACCGATCCTTACGAAATCCTGTCTGTTGATCTGGATGCTGGACATCCACTTAATCTTTCATCCGGTCCGATAACACTCTGTTTAAAACTTTCCATGGTACTTACAGTTGTGTGATTCCTCTATACTCCTCGCATTTGCTCAGACCTCCTTGGATAGAATGTGGAGCTTGTTTGTAGTTACTTCTGAACTTTAGTTTCTCGGGTGACGTATTGCCAGGTCCTGCTTCTTTCCCACTCTTGATTTGTTTGATAGTCATCCTGATTTCTTCGATCGTTGGGGGAATAGAATCTATAGGAAAGTCTATCTGTGCTGCTTTGATATTAGGTGAATTCATTAAAGCTGGCCTATTCATGAGTACTTTAATTTCTTCTGCTCATATTTTACTCTGCTCTTGAATCTCAGTGATTTGCTTTCCTTCTTTGTCCTTGGCCGGTCTTTCTGGCTTGCTTTACTCCTCTAACGGTTTCTTCGTTACGTCATATGGTTGCATCATATTTCGTTCTCCCCCGGCTTTTCCGATTGTCGTTGCTAGGTTTCGACGCATTCTGCCTGTTGTATCTAATGTTCTTCTTCACTTGCTTGATTCTGTGTATTCAGCTTGTGCCTTGACTTTCTCTGTTCTTGTTCGGATGTTGGTAATTGCCGGTTTCTTGTTCTTCCTTTCTTAAATCTTGCCTAGGGTTGTCGATAGAGATACATTCCTCACGATTATGCGTCTTACGATCAAGAACTTTCTTATTTATTGAAGTCAGTGCTTCTTTGGTCCCTTTCCAGTTCTTCTCCATAGTAGTTTCTTCTTTGGGTAGGTCTTGTAAGGCTTAGAACCTGTTGTTGAAATTTCTATCCCGAATTCGCGGAGTTTGTCAGTATATACAAGGAAGGCTGTACTAAACATTTACAATGGTGTTTGTCCAGCTATTCAGTGCAACTCTAGTTTCAGTTTCATCTTCGTAACCATCAAGTGGTAATCCGGATCTGTGTGAGCTCATTTGCTGGTTCTCACATCTTCTATCGACCTTCTAAATTTTCAGTGATACGAGTATGGTTGATCTAATTCTCTGTAGCGTGATACGATGTGACCCTTGTCTCCATTTGTGTGCGTTTGACTGCGAATGTTGTGCATCCTATAATCGTTTTCTCGAATGTACATAGATATGCAAATCTGCCATCATTCTCGTTCCTTTCTCTTAGTCAGTCCATGTTGTCCCGTGATATTTCCATATCCATTGTTGTGTATTTTGACTTTGGCGTTTAGATCTCCCACCAGGTCCTTTTCTGGACACTTCACTATGATCGACCAAACCATCTCACGAAACTGATCTTTATAGTCATCGTTGCTATCATTGATGGGTGAGTAATATTGGATAACATTCCTTGTGATTCCTTCCTTCTTTGTTTTGAAGGATGCTTTGATGTTCCTAGGTTCATTAGATTCTCATCAAGGCGCTTTATGTACCGTTTTAAAAAGCATCATAGCAACTTCCTGAGTGTGTGGAGTATTTTATTCTTCGCGACCAGAATACAGCAGTACACCTCCCGAACCTATCTTTTTCCGTACAGCTTAGGTCCGGTGTGTTTCACTTATTTCAAGCAATGCTAAACTGTATCTCCTCATTTCCGAAGCCATTTTACCGGTTCTCTCAGCCTCCCACATTGTCTGAACATTCCGTGTACCTATGATAACTGTTTCTCTGGTTATTAGAAGGAACATCAGCTTTGCGACTTCCGAAAAATCCCGGCTTTCACCATGAAACGTCACTATTCTTCTTCGAGATTTTCTCAACCTCATCTCTGCTTAACCGTCACTGAAATTATTACTACTACTGATATACATACATTATCGTAAAAAATCCTAATGGTACGTGAAATTGTTGATAATTATATGAATTTTGGACAAGTAGCTGAAGATAATTCGTTGAACTTTAGTGCATTTGTAAGACATATTCAATGGCTAATGCTTTCACAAGCAATGAACCAATTATTTATATTCTTACATCGTGGTTGATGGTTCGTAAAACTGAATTGCAGGTATTAAGTCTTGAATAAGTCAGAAACTGTCTTATTCAAAGTAAAATTATTATAAGTCGGTGAAATCAAGAAAGCTAATGTGAAACCGTATGTAATTTACCCCGTTTCATATCAAATATATCATCTTAGCACATGCTTTTGTGTTCTTCAGGAGTATTGAACAGTATTGTAGTGACTGTGATAATATGACGAGTCAGCGTAAATAAAAATGTGACCTCCACAGAAGATCATATCGATCTGATATCATATGTTAACAAATGCATAACGATTTAAACGGTATTTGAATGCTTCGCTTTTCTTTGCAAGTATATTGCAGTTATCTGACGGATTTCTACACGTACACGAAATCAGCAATGCAGTGAAAACAAATGTTGGCCAAACTGAAGCAGAACTAATTTACGATGCAGTGCTGAGACTCTCATGAGAATTCATACATCCTTAATTCCCTTGATTTAATGTGGACGTAAACTCCTTGACTGGAAATTTTGCAAAAGCGAATATTTCACTTGAGCCTGCTCTCACGTGATGGCAATCAACTATTGTTTTCATCGTAACAGACTTACGACATAATAAACGCTTTATCGTTTATAGAGACTCGTCAATCCAACCCCTACGAACTGCCTACAATTGACCCAAAGATATTCTTCATCACAAAACCAGGTAGTGTAGCGCTGATAAAAAAGGAACTAATAGCAAAATCAGCATCAAACGTCGTAAACAAGCTTGAATAGAAGGAAACCTAACATTTAATGGCATTCCGACCCAGAAATCGCTCAGCCATCGTAACCAGTAGTTGGAGACTCTGGTTGACACTGCTCAGAATCGATCACAAGGGCGTAGATGCATGCACTCTTTGTCTTCCCTTAAACCATGTGATTGAAATTGCTTTACACCTTTTTTTCTGTGGACTAATTCCTTCTTCCTGTATTATATCCTTATACGCGATCTTTCTCTAAATACATTACTATCATTGAAGTAACTACTTTATGAATTTGGTGTTCATCGCGTTGTGCTAGTGAGGTGTCACAAGTTGGACCGATGCATATATGTGCCTGGTCGTACGCTAAAGATGACTGACTTGATAAGCAACAGGTGCACATGCGAATACGTTCGGTACAATTGAGTACGCAGGGACGCCTTTATGTACTTGACTTCAAACTACATACTTAGTTAAGTGTTTTAATTGTTCCCACTGAACTTCCTCATTAAAAACTCCCCTAGAATTAGTCAACAACTCCACAATGTAAGTTATAGAGTGCAATAGTCTGAGCTACGGGACTTTCTACGCCATTTCCATAGGTTACCATAGTTGTGTTAAGGCTTTCAGCCTTTCTCCGTATCATTACTAATCCATTATTTTGTCTCATTTACTACACAGCTAGTTAATTTTATTTGACCGTGCTAATGTGTTGTAACAACTTGAACTAAATTACGCTCGTGCTCATGTGTACATTGATTATGACTGACCATGAAAATAAACCAAGTTCCCTTTTAGAGAAAGCGGATAATATTGCTGACGAAAGACATGATTATCAGCGGTACCGAACAATCCAAGTCACGCATAAAACAAAAAATATGGATTTATTCTGTCAAAATAAGTTCATCCAAACTCCAGTCTTCAAAACTCCCATCAGGAAGGAAACGTCGAATAATGATAGGTATCTTGTTAGCCCTTAATTCCTTTTCAGCAATTTTTAGAGGATCTCGTTCACCATCCAGTTCAACCATAACGGGAGCAGACATTGATAGTTGCAGAGCTCGTGCACCTAAAACTCTAGCACGCTCATACTTCGTAAGATATGGAGTAGTGATCCGTTTACTTTTTTCTACTGGGGCAGCCATATTTTGACCTGATAAGCGCGGCGCTTCATCAGCTGTTATGTACGTGACACCTTCTATAAAATAATATGCAAACGCTTAGTGACTGGTCTCTGTAAAATCTCTAGAAATGTATATTATATAACTAATTTTAGTGTGTACTCAATCTGTGCAGAGTAGTTTGAAGATATCACATAAACTGCACTACTAAACAAAGAGTCTAATAACCACGAGTACATTGTGTAGGAAGTAATTACGCTATGTAGATGTGAAGTGCAAGCCCGTTACACATTAAAAAGTAATCAGGGTTGCGGAGAAACAGTTTTTCCACAATATTGATAGACTCAGAAAGACCTACCGATGTTTATATATTTACTTAAACACACACAATGAGGCACCAAATAAATTGCTCAGTTCGTTTGACGGCTGCGATAACGCCCGGGTGCCGAAACCGTAGCAGGTGGTTTCCTTGGGGGCCACACTTCGAGCTTTTGACTTAAAACTGTCATACCCAAACTGGAGATAGAAAAGCCCATCATCATTTTCTTATAAGCCTGCAATCGACAAAGTAATTCTAGGGTGAGAATTGATAATTCCTTTCAACCTCACTGCCGACTTGAAACAATAAACAGGTGGTTGTATGTCATAACTTTCCTTAAGATATTTTATTAAAACGCGCAAAGTATGTTAACAAAAATTTCTGACCAATCTTTCTACAACAGATGATCTCAGAGCATAATCCTATTTAACGAATCAAAGGAGGCCGATATAAAGAATCTTAGTAACTATTACATTATAATAAGTGTCCCTAAGAATTCGGTGAAAAGTGAGAACATGATCAATACAATCTAAACTAAGACCGGTGTGCTGCTCGCGAGTTTGTATTTCATGAGTTTCGCACAACCTATTGAATATGATGGTAGCCAATATTTTAAAGGGACTTGAAAGTACACTTGTACTCCAATTATTGTCGGACACTTTAATGTAACCCATTTTTAAAGATGGATATGGGAATCGCCTTGGTCCTAGGATGAATGAACACTGGTATCGGAAGATGATGAATGATTCGGCCCGTTATTTTGACTAGAAGTTCGCTTTTGTCGTTAAGTAGGGTAATGTTATCTAATCCTGATGAATTGTAATGCTTAAGGACCTCCGCTTAATCGTGGGAATAGACAATGACGCACGAAGGTTTGATCGACCAGTTTTACCGCGCTTGAGAAATCTTTAAAGACTCCCAACTGGTGAGCTATCAACTTTATAGATTTCTTTATTGAGATGTGTTTTATAATACCAGTCCGCTAAGATAAGTCAAGACAGCTTCTAAAAGCTTTCAGATGCAGTTAGTGCTTTAAAATCGTTAGCACACTTCGACGTTTTGTCGTGCTTACGATCCATCAGAGTAAACTGATATGCTATAAGTAATCGAGAAGCCAGCGTAAATAAATGAGACGTTTTGTGAAGGCATAAGTGAATCTACTTACTATTTACCTGGGATACTGTTAATGTAACCATACCTCATCTACACTTCAAAGCAATTTAGCAACTAAGCTAAAGATTATATTTTATTGTGATGGTGGGTGAAGCCAACTTCTCAACAACAATCCGTTTAAGACGATTTTTCTTATAATGCCTGTGAATGCGGAGTTGTGAGAGAAGAATTCTCACCTTTGGTCGTATCAGAATATCTGAGGCGACTGAAGTACGTAGAGTGAGGTTCAAACCTGCTACCTATATGCTGAAAACCAAGCGGTCTTAATACCAGATCACCGTTTATATTCAGGTCCTAACCATTGGGCTTTCTATACCTGAAATAAATAACCATCTTCAAGTATTTTTGGAGTTAACTTATCAGGTCCTGCTGCTCCTTTTCATCACAAGTTAAATATAATCTTTTTGACGTCACTAAAAATCGCGAGATTTGTGTCAATCTCCCATTGAAGTTACTATAGGATGGTGTTTTACTGGAGAATAACTGGATGTTAATTAGTGTTTTCTTCAAAACGCCCCACCCAGTACTGTAGTTCCATCCTTGTCAGAAAGATTTATGCCAACTAATTTACAGCCTTTCTTTCTCTAATGAAAAGAGATAGATGTCCAGTAACGGTTTCACACGCTGCCCCTGTCTTTTTATTTCTCTTATTTCCGTCTCTCGAAATTCCTCACAATCGATGGGTAGACATGACCCAATGATTTATCAATGAAACGTAGGACAACGACTTCTTTTAGCCTTTCTTAAATATTTGATTTGAACCCAGGGACTGAAGTTCAACGTTTTATCCAGTGATTGTTGCCTCCACTTTTTCAAGGTAGTAAATAAAATTAGTTGATTTAGATTTCAGTCGCGACAGTTATTTCAAATATAGTTTCGACGAATGATTTATCCTATTTCTGTCAAACCATTCGTTCAAATATTGACGAACGTTCATATAGTTATTTGGTTTGCGTTGTTGTAAAATATCAGTGTCATGGAATAGCTACTTCGTTACCATCACAATACAATATATAGGAATTAACATATCGCCCATAAACGACTTAGTTTTTAGTTTTTTAAGACTTCCGATTTTTTGTCTTCTAAGATCAGCACTTGAAGATTCTTTTTGACTGAACCAGTCAGTCGCAACGTGTAACCTTGTACGTATGCACCTCGGTTCAAGTTGCCATACCCCATCAGCACAGAAAAATAAAAAATTGTCAAGCCAAATCCCAGAATAGTACAGGTAGTGGCAGTTTGTGTTATTAGGAAAGATGAGGCATCGAAGATACGATTCGAGTAAATATAAATTAGTAAAATAAAAACAAAAAATAGTTGAGTTTAGAATCTCAGAATTTGGAAGACGGAGGACGGATGCATCTGCGCCATGGCAAACGATTTTGAACCACGCTATTCAAAGTCCCCAACCACGTATTAACATGGCACAGTTCAGTTATCAGTGTCTTCATGGTTTGGTCACCCTAACTTTCTTCCAGCCTGCTCCTACACTAGAAAACATTGTCCATCGAGGTAGGCGGGCAACGACAATTACAATAACAGTTCACCATAAGCTCTGACTAGGTCAATAGTGTTTGGATAGAGAGCCTGTACAAGGTTAACGTGCTTCTTTGGTACTCCTTTCGATGACAGACTCCCGTAGAACCTCACTGTCAACGGCGTCGGACGCCGCCTTAAGGTCAAGACATACAACCATAGTTGGACGTTAAAAAGTATCTATGTTCCAGGACCTGTCAAAAGGTGGATATTTAGTCTATACATCCTTATCCATATCTGAAACCAGCCTGGTTTCCACGGGTTTGCTCTTCAAGAGATCTGGTTAAATGTTGAAATATTGTTGAGGCCAATATTTTAGACACCATATTAGTTAAACTGACTTCTCAGTGATTGTCACAAGATTACTGTTCTTTCTCAAAAACTAGGGCGACCAGCGATTGAGACCAGTTGGGTGGGATTACGTCCATTTCCCAGAGTTTAGCCAAGGTCTCAGTCAATCTAACTTCTGAAACTGGACCACCATCCTAAAAACTCCCAGAGGTTAGTACCCCAGGCCCTACCTCTCTTCCTCACTTTAGGCTACGTATATCCTTTTCAACCTTATTCAGAGTTGAAGGACATACATCAATTTGCCATTCAAGCTGTTTGGAGGTAGTGGGTAACTGAATTGCGATTGAGGGCCAGTTGAACTCTTCCATAAAGTTTTTCGCCCATCAGTTCAACCTCCTGGACCAAGTGTGAATAATCACATCTTTTTACGAGATAGTTTCACTAACAGCCGGATTCGTAATACCCGTTTACTTTATAAGTCTGAAAAGTTGTCCACTGTTACTTATCGCTGTCGTCTTTTCCATCTATTGAACTTTTGTTACTCGCTACTGCTCATGATCATTTCGTTGGCTTTCCATGTGCCTATTCTTGAGCTGCCTCTCCTCTTCACCTTATTTGGAGCCAGATGGTATGAATGCTTCAAAATATTCGTAGGAGTTTTGTTTTAGTCATCTTGAGAAACAGAAACATGTAATTTTCTTTAGTTGAATGGAGAATCAATACATGTCATTCAGTGTTTCAGTTTTTCACGTCTACAACCGATGATTACCAGCGCTTGTTTATCATTCATAGTTAGTGTATATATTTCTTATAGTACAGTAGTATGTTATTTGATTCCGGTAGCACTTTCTTTCTCTAAACTGTCATACATTAATTTTTGTACGTGTCCTCTACAGAAGAATGGGAAGTGATAATAGAATGGCTTGTGAGAAACTTATGCACGGATATCTGAGAAAATGCTATGAGTGGACTATTTAACATCATGTCGATGGGGTACAATTTTCCCATGACCTGTACGGCTTAAGGTGTTTACCTGCCGGCCTCTTGAGTTATCATAGTGTTAAATGTAATGAAGAATCTAATTTTTTAAATAAATGCATGATGGATTGTTCGACTATTGCGATAAAACGATTGAATGCAAAAGGAAAATACATTATCATAATCAATAAATATTTGGTTCCGCATAAATACTTGGTTTAGCAGAGCATACTGGTGATCTGGATGGGAATAGACATGGTGTAGACATCTTGAAAACGAAAATGCATTAGAAAGGAAAGCAACTTAAGAAGTTGGACTTACCATTTAGCTATGATAAATAAACTAACTTGAGTCAGTGGTAACCGCCCTTTTTAACCTTCAAAAATGTACGCTATTCAAAATGATGAAAACATGAAATTATACGACAATGAAGAAGCTCAAAGTTGGGTCCTAGAATTGAACATTCTTCATAGGGTCAGACACATAATCAAATTCTTATAAACTAATCCTTTGGTTGATTGATGTTAATATGCATATTATAGGAGGGTCGTTATATTTCCCAGCGCCACTTGAGAACAGGGTTGTTTTCCACTCTACAAGAGTATATGCCCTGTCGGTCATAAGTATCGCTAATAATCGAAACGTTTAAGATTTTTTTTGCTGTTAGGCATATTATGGATGCTTGTGATTTGTTGGTTAAGTGTGTTATTCAGCACCTAAAAGGACCATGTTTTTCGTGTGTGAGGAGGCAGTACTTCTGTACACGGAACACGCACTCTTGTATGATGTTATCTGGTTCCAAGTTTTTCAGAGATGAGAAAAAAGTGTAGAGATACGTTCTGCCGGAATGAGTAATGGATCTTCGAACCCAGGCGATTTCAGTGGAGTGAACGCTTGACTACCCATCCTTGTACTTAAATATAAAGGTCATTACGATCGTAATGATTGCCTTTAAACTTCATAAGTTAATGCTGAAAACAAAGTGATTATATCAATAAAACGACGTGGTATGGAAGAACTGTAATGTTTTCAGAACACTTGAACGACTGCTACATGTAGGGGATTTCGTAAGCTTTATTGTTTGCCTCCTTTCCTATGTCCTACAGCAATTTGGCTACATTTTAAGTTCTTTTTTTGTTGCAACGAAAACATGAAATGACAAAAAGTTGCTTTTTTAAACATCATTACATATATTTATAATTTTCTTTGATGCAAAACCTTTTTGTGCCAAGTTCTTTTTACTGCCGCATGGTATATATACATATATATACTAAGATTTCGGAACCTTTTTTGTCCTCGCGCAAGTATAAGCGTATTTCGACATGCAATTACATTTTTAATTCTTTCTTTTCTAGGAAAACTAGACAAGCCGAACGCCGACGACGGACGCGATGGACCGAACTTTCCGTCGTACATTTTGCGATTATTATGTTGTATTACATGGCTGTTTATATTATAGAAAGATGACCAGATGCTACTGGACATAGTGTTTGCCAACAACGCGCTCGGTTAAACTTATGACTGGGTACTCCACAAGGTTACTACTGCCCCACTTGGAGGCACTGGGCCGTAGCTGTAAATAAGTCCAAAAATGATTGGGTGAGTACATCTTCAACATCGATGCCGACTTCAGTTTTGCCGAACATACATAACCGAGGTACCCTGTCAAGGATTCGTATCAGGTCACAATCTGGTCATCATTCCGTGCACCCCTTGCAACTACTGGTCTGCTTAAATTCAGCGTTTCTCGACACAGTGATAACATTCCAAGTAAATTTTTCAACTTCATTCCTGACTTTTGATTTGAATGGATTGCTATTTTGCGATATTAAAGGAGTTACAGATTAAAGCTTGGTCAGATCTTGGAAACCTGTGTGGTTTTTAAATGTGATCATGATATTCTACATTGTTCATAGTTATCTTGAATTGAGACCACTGACACAAAGTAAATCACATTTAAAAAGTGTATCCGACTAGAAATATTAGTAAGAAAATGGTGATAAAGTTGTTGTAAACATTGTGGAGACAATTACTGATATACAAAGTCACAAATACACATATAAAAATACTGGACATTATTTGTATAGCCAAATGAAAGCTTCTTCAGACATTTTTGGGCACATCGTTTACAACTCTCTGCGTAACAGCTGGATAAGTGAGAACGAGAAGTGTATGGGCAGCGGTGTATTTGTAAGAGATAATTAGTGTCATACAAGTAAAGAACAAGTAAGAACAAAAATTATCCACATAATAAGTCCATTTTACCATCTCCGCAGAGGACGTTTACTTAAGGTAGAATTAAGTACTCACACAAAAATCCAAACAAACATTTTCGTGGGTCGAACTGGTAACTTGTAAAACTCCTTATTGACGGCTTCGTTGATGGTACCCTCTGTGGAATATTCCGAAAGAAGTCTTGACCACAACTTTGGCTCTTCAGGAAGTACGAGGAATTACTCTCAGTGTAACTCCCTAATCCCCTCTATCATCAACTAGATTTTTTACCCTTTAGTTTCTAGAAGGAAATTGACAGAAGCGACTCTAGCTACCCAGAAAACCCGCAGATTTCGGGAAACAAGCAGTTCACGGATTCTGCCAAGGAAAATTGAAGTTGACAATCAGTTCCTACGACTCGTGGGAAGCAGTAATCACACTGTATTGTACTTCAGGTTCAGAATGGATAGTATAAATCTGTACTTCCGTCCAACTGCATAGAGCGCAAATGTTTCTGATAATCAGCGATCCAGCCGTTTCACTAGTTTATTCGGTTACTGTAAACCCGTTGACCCGTTTGACCTTCCGGTACGCGGTGAATTGGATTATTTATTCACGCCTCTTAAGTCTCTGGCTTAATTGTCTTGTGTATATATTTCACAAGGATGGTTGGTGGATATGCAGTCTTGCGCGATAAGTCAGAAAAGACTATCAAATACAGGACTCCCAGGGGTAAAGAGGTTTGTTTGACAAGAGAAGTCTATCTTCGGGATGACATACCATGTAGAAGTTTGTCATGCTCTCAGATCGAGTGCCATCAAGGTAGTTTGAAGCTATATTTAATAATTTCAGGTGGATATTGCTTACCAAAAGACTTAAAAACCTATGTTTTAATCGATGGATTTTATGCTCTAAACTACTGGGAACTGTTTGAGCTTGAAGACATAAAGGGTGTTATTGTTTCACTGTCGTCAGTGAATTTCGTATGGTGTTATACCTTGGTGATTTAATGTTCACAGGTTCAGCAACAGGCCTCGACGAAACGCCCATACAAAAGAATACGTTCAAGCCTTGAAGATGCCAGCCAAACATGCATTTTATTCGATAATGAGTTTAATCGCTCCTGTTTTCGTCCTCCTTTTGCAGATGAGAGCCTTAAAGATTACACTACGAGGTTAGGGTGATTTGTGTTAAACTTTTTGACAGGATGAATTGGGTTGCTGCTAACTGGTACATACATCACTTGAAAGGTCATGTTTCACTAGTTTTCGTAACAGATAACGAAAGTCGTGTCCACACTTATTCATCTGAAATAAACACCACATCGTGTAAATTAACTGTAAGTTATTATACCATCTTTTTATAATTGTCTTGGGCAGTCACGAGGCAAATTTAATCACATTACTTCATGTTTTTAGGGATAGTCATATCAGAGAAAAATCCATTTCTACTTTCACGCCTAATTATTAGATGCTCTCCCAAACTGTAATAGTACCAACTAATAAGTAATGCCAGTTTGTGGTTCAAACACCACCTCCTCCTTTGTTTAGAAATTTGATCAGTTCATTATAAACGAAAGTTATAGAAATTAGATCTAAGGGTTTTAAGCCGTTGACTTCGGCATCCTTGGTATCATAATGAGTCTACAGATTTGTCAACAAAATAATGAATTTAGTCCTGAGATCTTGTTTTGAGCCGTATCATTAGTTATCGCTTCGTGTGATTTCAGCTTTTCCTAGTAAAACATAAACATCTAAAGCTCACTTGTTTAGCTCCTTTCTGAACCTTGGGATTCGAAATTCTTCCTATGGTCTGCGTATTATTCTTTATTCAGACGTCAAAGCGGATGTTCCAGTTTTGAGTGAAGTCAGTTAATCCAGATACGTGGTTCGAACTTTTGGAGTTAATAACATACTTGTCAAAAATCCATTCGGTATTGCACTTTAATACTAAAAACATACCCTTCACCAGTGTCCTGAGTTATGATCCGCTGTCGGGTATACGAATTATTGCATACTGTTTGATGGGCTTAAAAGTAAATTTGTCTATAAATCAAGAGCTATATAGTCAGTTTATCATAGGTCTGCACCCAATTTCTTATATGTTGTAAGCTCCAACCAATGAGAGTGCTTCGGGTTATAGTGCTAATCAGATCAAGAACTTCATAATATAGTACCATATTTTATTTTATTTTCTGCAATAAATTTTCCTAATGATTTTACCATTCCCTATCTCGCGTCAGGTAGGCAGTGACTGGGGACACTAACTGTTCTGTATTCACTACCTCGTTTGTATAACTTTCTATATATAAATGTACACAGTCACCCTAAGCTCAAAATATTAGTGGTCTTTGGAAGAAATTATGGTCTGATATCTTTATTCTTACTTATTGGCTTCAAAAACCATACCAATACATCAGATTGCAGTGTAATGTCTTTTTATTAGTAGTTTTTGATAGGCAACATTCAGTGCTGTGATATAACGTGACGGTAACCAAAGCAAGACTGAATTCTAATAACTCGTCTGTTGAAGGATATTCTATCTCCAAATACAACACAAGGAAAGAAATCATAGATTCTGTTCACTAGGCTTCAATTGCATTTAGCTATTAGACTAGGTACATTTTTCTTGTAGGGGTTATTTCACTATGATTTTGCATCCATTAGTAATTACTTAATTAATAAGGCTCCGTAATTAATAGTCACTAAATTAATACATAACCGAGTCATTTTTGGTTTACAGTTAATCCCCATTGATTTTTTTGAATAAATTTTAACAAAGTTTTTGTTTTGGAGTAGTGGTTGGGAGATGAAGCTAGTAAATCTGTTAAACATGGTATCTCAGTTGTATTTGGAGTTATCACCGTTTATCCTGCACCTGTAACATCAGAACTATTTACTTTTTGTTGATCAAAGCCAGTGTCAGTATTATCGTCCAACTCACTGTTGAACGCGGTGAACAACTATCTGGCTACAGAAGGACAGTTCACTTCGCAGCCTTCACTATGGTCTCTGATTTTAAAAGAATATTGCATCAGTTCTTGCAACATTAGCCTCCAGATATCTCTTTAATGGTTAGGCAAATTTACAGCCAGTTCCTTCTTGTTTCCATTCCAGTCACTGCGTAAAATCTGGCGCATATACGTCCCCCTGAGTCGCTTGGTTGTTTGTCATGATCGTTACCTTAGACATAATCACTAAAAATCTTCGTTGTGTAAATCCGGACAAGATATACGAGCAAACAATATTATCCCCGATTATAACAGGCGAAAATTTATCCCCTATATTAAACAATAAGCAAACTAATCATATTCTTCGATCAGCTGGTACTTGCATATATTTATTTCAACCAGCTATGATTTTAATTTTATAGATGTATTTGTTTCAGGTCTTGGACCTACCAGGGTTTTTACAGATGTACTACCCCACGCTCACAACTGCCAAACTTTTGTTTGATTCTTTGGATGTATCACTTCGTTCTATCCAATCCAAAGACCACAATTTACCAGAGCTCTCAAAATCAGAAAATCCTTCAGAGTCTTTGGACTCGTACATCATGCCTTCAGGTCAGTTCGGGCTTAGCTTTCATATTATTATTATCAAAAAACGAAAACATGATTAGTTAGGATAAGCAAGGTCAAATTATTCAGCTAAGATCTAGGAGAGATAGTTTTCTGTTTATGCTTGGGAGCAAATTATATGGTTGTTCAAGTACAAACTTTAGCCGTTCACCTCTTCGAGTAAAATCGTGTGTTCTAGGTATTTTCCGGCAATTCTATTGTTCATTCAGAGAGCGAGCATCATATTTAGAATTACCTTTTCTCAGCATAAGTATTTTTTTCTTTCTAGCGCCTTCTATTGGTCACGTATATCCGGAATATTTACCTGAATCGGCTTTAGCTGCCGGTTTACGGTCTGGACAATTTTTGAAGGGCATTCTTCACGTGTCACGTTTTCGACCGACTACTGAAGCCACGGTAGCCTTAACAGAGTAAGCTCAAAACAATTTAATCATGCTTTATTAAACCCGAAACAATCTGTTATCGTTTTTAGTGGTCAAATATGTTGACCGATTTAAGCTACGTCCTAGAATCCGTAAACCTATAAATATACATACCCAAATACATTTTCTACTTTTATATTTATTCTTGAGTCATTTCAAGATATTCAAGTTTTGTCAATCATTTTTAGTGCTAGTGCAGTAAAGCACCAACCAGAACTTAAGGAAGCGTTGGCTGCACGGAGTGAGATTATGATTCACGGGCTACAACATCGTAATCGTGCTGTTGATGGAGATGTAGTCGTAGTACGTCTTTTACCCCGTGTTCATTGGAAAACTGTTTCATCCGATATTAGTGCTCAAGAAAACTGTGAGTTAATCTGCATTTTGCATTGATATGTTTTTAATATAATTATGTTTTATTGGCTCACTAATGTTTAGGTAAAATGACTTTTTACTGGTGAAAGTGATGCTGATATTTATAACATTTTCTAGCTTTTCTTATGAGTTCCAGTTATGAATTTATTTTTCCGGAAACATCGCAGTTTAGTTTCACAACTAAGAGTAAATATTAATTTGCTACATGGTACCATTAAGTACTGTATATCGGAAGACTAAACAGGTCGATCCGCATGTTTGATGTACAGTTATGTCCATATACATAGGCAGAAAATACTGGATCAGTCGAGGCCGTTTCTAGTGATAATGATAAAATATTAGGAACAAAGATTGATGTCGAAATTTGAAATTATTTTATTTTTTATTTTAACATATAGATATTGGTACAAAGAGGCACCAAATACATATGCGCCACACATATCTCATTTGATATGTGTGAGGGCTGTAATACTGCCCGGGTGCCCGAACCGAAGCAGGTGGTTTTCTTAGGGGGCCACTCCCCGAGCCTTCGACCTGAAGGTCTGATCCACAAGGCAGTTGAGCATCGTGAGGAGATACAGTCCCATGGAAGCCGGTGACCAACGATTGGTTCATATGCCATTTGTTCCCTCAGGATACTGGAGCCTATGTGCACCTTTGGTTTGGAATCAGGGTTTTCCAACTGCCCTAGGTGGACTCTCCATGTCCATCAACCCGGTTAAAGCACTGAACATTCGCTTTTCGTCTTCTCAATTTCGTAAATAACACCCCCGCCATGAGATGGTAGTGAGTAGGACTTCCCTGGCAGAGGCTATATATGCGTGGCTATGCAAGAGCATTTCGAGAGGGGTGGCGGACTCTCCCCACTCTCGGCCGTACCAGGGCATTTGGGGGCGAAAGTTTGAAATATTCCCATATTGTAAAATTAGAACAACATATATAGGCGGACAGTATTGTTTTCGACTAGATCCTCATCAGGTTTTTCTCTAATATACAGTAATATTTAAATATATATTCGGTGCCCTCTTGTACCAATATTTATGTGTTCAAATAAATAAATAATATTTATATGCATATACGAAATTATCTAACCAATCAAGGTAGTTTATGAGTCAATGATAACAATGAGAACGATTACATAATAAGTAAAAAATACAAATTGATAGTGTGATAACAGTTTCAAAAAAGAGGTTTATTACTAGCCGTTAGTGTCGCTATTTTCTTGCTTGTTACTCGCATGTGTTTCTTCAGGAAACCCTGTGGATATCCCATTTCAATCAGCATATTATGAATGAGCTCTAATTCCCTCTCAATTGTGTCAACTGAGCATATCTTAATAGCTCTATTTGCCAGACATTTGACTAAGTTTCTCTTCTAATGAAGAGGCACAAAACTTGAAAATCGTGTTTATCGGCTTGAAGAAGAACACACCTCTGCTGATAGAACCATTTTTTTCTATTGAACAATACGTGAAGGAAATGTGGTTTATTATCTATTTCCTCTTCTCATGTGCATTTAATTGCAGGATGTTTGTTATTAAATATTTCTAGTAGTTGTTCTTCTCTAATGTTCTGATCGGCAATGATGAAACCTCTTTTCTTGAAGCTGCGATTCAATGGAAATGTAGCTAGTGATGTAATACGTGATAGACTGACTAGAGCAGTAAAGAGAACATTGAATGCTGCCAACCTCTGTCTATCGTATTCGACCCGATCTATGGTGATTCCCCAACTGAAGGATAAGTAACCTGGTTATGCCACTTCTATGTGTATCTACGAATTCAGCTGCTCCTACGGAGGAAGCTATATTGGGCGCACTACCAGGCAACTGAACCAAAGAGTTAGTGAACACCTCACTTCGTGGTAAGAAAAGGTAACGTCAAGACAATACGCAGCTTGGTTCTATCACACTTGATCGGTAGCGGTCATATAGTGGACAGAAACAAGTTATTTATCGTATTCCCACTAGTTTTCCTTATGGTGTTCAATCTCGTCTCTTACACATAGCAGAAGCTATAGGAATTCGAGCCAACAAGCCAAGTCTTTGTATTCAGAAGAAATTTGTAACACCCTTATCTCTCCCTTGGCTTTAATAAATGAATTTATTTATATGGCAATAACAGACTGATCAATTGCAGTCCTAAACCTCAGTGAGAAGATACAAGCAAAACAATACCAAGTGAATTTAAATTCACCACATTGCCCAAGCAATTGGCTATCAGGACTCAGTAGCTGAGTGGATAACGCGATGTCGTTTGAAGTGAATGGTACTGGGTTCGAGTCCCAGAGTGAACACCAACTCTGAAATGCAGGTACATCCAGCTGACGAGTCCCAAGTAGGACGAAACGCACGTCATGGATTCCACTGCTAGTCACTATCTATCTTTGCTTATAAGAGCTTGTGAATTAAGGCAATATCGAGGCATACGCACAGTTATAACTGTGAAAATTGCTGCGGATTAATGGTAGCGAATTATTGACCGGACCGAAGACGCGCAAACACGTAGAACGACCTAGGGTTCTGATTGGTCCCGCTTCCCTGTCTAACCCAGCCAGTTGAGTCCAGAACGCAAGTCACAGCCTCGGATATATGAATCATTATATTTCAAACATACTTTGTTTATATACCAGTCAAGCAGACCACAACGTCCCATAAAATAGAAAATAAGATTGTACAATAATGACCAGTAGGAAAATGACACGTTAAAGAAATATTGACCAATAAGATGATACCATTTCATGTCCAAGGATAGCACTAGGCTTAACAGGATAATTTTTGGGATATTTTCCTGAATATCCCAACAACCAATAACAGACTGACCAGTTGCAGTCTTAAATCTCTATTATTATTATTATTGTTATTATTATTATGATTATTATTATTATTCAATATCATATTTTTGGTACAATATAGAATTCTCAGCGCAAAGTATTTCAACAAGTTTCCGTTTCTTCTTGGTCGTTCCTGGCGATAAATATTGAGTGATCGCCAGTTAGATGTTTATTTTATTTTATTTTTTATTTTAACATATAGATATTGGTACAAAGAGGCACCAAATACATATGCGCCACACATATCTCATTTGATATGTGTGAGGGCTGTAATACTGCCCGGGTGCCCGAACCGAAGCAGGTGGTTTTCTCAGGGGCCACTCCCGAGCCTTCGACCTGAAGGTCTGATCCACAAGGCAGTTGAGCATCGTGAGGAGATACAGTCCCATGGAAGCCGGTGACCAACGATTGGTTCATATGCCATTTGTTCCCTCAGGATACTGGAGCCCATGTGCACCATTGATTTGGTTTGGGATCCGGTTAAAGCGCCGGACATTCGCTTTTCGTCCTCTCATTTTCGTAAACAACACCCCCGCCACGAGAAGGCAGTGAGTAGGACTTCCCTGGCAGAGGCTATATATGCGTGGCCATGTGAGAGCATTTCGAGAGGGGTGGCGGACTCTCCCCACTCTCGGCCGTACTAGGGCATTTGGGGGCAACAGTTAGAGGTTCAGTAAATGAACATCTGAGTAATGTGTATTCTTTTCGTTGTGTATTGCCAGGAACCACATTGCCTCTTATTGAGTTTTTTGTAACTTTGACAACGAAAGGTTGTACACTTTTCAGAAACGCAGCAGAATAGGTTATGCGATTAATAAACGTAATGATATATTAAAACAAACAAAAATAGATAACTTGTTGAAATATCTAGATGGCAGGAACAGGTAGCCCAGATGCTTAAGCAGAGAAGATACAAGCAAAACAATACCAAGTGAATTTCTCTTCGTTTATCATTTTTCTTCACCCCCTCCTACCATTTGATTTTGTTTTCTCTCTAATATACGTCTCATGGTCCAATTATCTGAACATTTCTTATTACGTCATCTTATAATTTTACAAATGTTATCTCACTGTCTATATTTTTATAATTATTGACCTGTTTACGATTATGTAACATTGATTCGAGCCTTTAATATTCTTATCAAAACTAGTGCACCTGTTATCACACCATCAATTTGTACTTTTCACTTATGATGTAATCAATGTCAGATAGGTTTTGTGGATATTATAGTAATTTCAATGGTTAAGATCGTGAGTCAGTTGAAGATAGACCACCATGGAAAACCTGGAAGCACTGGACGGCCATTCCGTCCCATTGCGGGACTCCTCAACAGTGCCGGCTTAGTGGTCTAGTGGTTAAGTGCTCGCGCGCGAAACCAGTAGGTCCTGGGTTTGAATCTCGCAGGGGACGAGATCGTCCAGTGCTTCCAGGTTTTCCATGGTAGTCTAGCTTCAACTGACTCATGATCTTAACCATTGAAATTGTTATGTAATCGTTCTCATTGTTATCATTGATTCATAAACTACCTTGATTGGTTAAATAATTTCGTATATGCATATAAATATTACTGTATATTAGAGTAAAGCCTGATGAGGATCCAATCGAAAACAATATTGTTCGCTTATATATGTTGTTCTAAAGATTGATGTTACAATTACTAGTTTAATAGTAATGGTAGTGGAAGCAGTAGTAGTAGTGGTAGTATAAGTATTAGCATTATTATTATTACTGGTATTAATGGTAGAAAAAATAAATCAAAATGAAAACACGTCCCATTTTCTCAACATTGCAATAAAATGAAGGATGACACGGTCCTATGTTCAGTTTATAGAAAAGACACGTGGAATGGGATTTATCTCCATTTCAAATGCTGTTGTCCACTCAGTTACAAAAAGGCACTGGTTAAAACACTCACGGAACAGAAGGAATATGTACTATTGATAAAATAGAGGAGGAAGTAATGAATGTTGAAAGGGTGTTTAAAGAACAACAGATACCTGTTATAACCCAGTGAAGATTAAGTTACAGGTAACTTCCGAGGACTGTTAATAAACTAATATTCTATAAATATTCTTATTGTACAATTATTCAATAATTATCATGTTAAGTCTAATGGTGTCCTTGGACTTTAAATGGGCGTTTCCTATTGGCCAATATTTATTTCACTTGTCAAATATTGTACAAATGTTGTTTTCTATTCTATGGTACGATGTGGTCTGTTTGATTAGTATATAAACCTAGTATGTCTGAAATAAACGATTCGATTCATATTACAGAAGCTGGTATTGTGTTCTGGACTCAAGTGGAAGGGCTAGGGGAGCATAAGACCAATAAGGACGCTAAACTGCTCATACCGGTTGAACGTCATTGGTTTGGCATAGTGCGAAATTGTATAAGTCGTATTCTGACTGGTCGATAAGTCGCGTGATAGAAAAAGCCAGACATCAAGGTCATAACAATACCCATAGGAATTTATTGAGAAATATGTGAAACCTGGAGACACAGAACCCAAAAAACCACACTAAACAAAAAACCTATTTTTATCCAACTTAAATTCAAAGGTGTTGATGTGACAGAGTCAACCAACATGAGACTAAAAAACTGCAGTGACATGAACTTATCTCGCAGCTAAATTGATTGTCTTGTCCAAAAGAACATGTTCTTTAACACAATCAAAGATCGATATGTATCCCTTTCATGTTACTACCAACTGTGTCTACAAATCCACATGTATATGCCAAATCAGTTGAATTGGTAGGACAGAAAGGAGAGCCTACGTCCGACTCAAAGAACATATTCTAAAAGCCTAAGGTCAAGTGGAATAAAAGCATTTAACAATCCAGTCTCATGACATCTCATTGATACAGGACATCACGTGGATACACTGAAGTCTTACGAAATGATTAATAAACAATCGGACTCCGATCTTCTGAAATTTCCTGAAGCAAAAGTGGTTAAACGTTCAAAACCAGATCTGTGTCCAAGACGAAAGAGTGACAGATCTTTACTTGCTCTGGCAACATTACATCCTGTCTGCTGCATCATTTATGATTTGATTTCCTGAAGTTTTAGTTGAATCATTGTCATATTCTTTAGTTCATAATTGGCTGACTTCAACTCGTATCTTTATAGTCATTAATCTGCTTTCAGTTACTTCATTACACAATCATCTAATGTTTGTTACCTCTGTGATTTCTAATCACTATTTCGATGTTCTGGTACTTTCCATTTCACACTTCATATATTTATGTGAAACAAAAAGTTTTTATGACCTTACTAACTATACTGGAATCTTTGGTACATCATGATGTACATACTCATCTCTAATCACCTTTCGTATTTATAAGTATGTCAATATTTGTAATAGCTTTGATTTTAAAATATTATGGGTTGTAAGCACTTGATGAGAACCTAACGAAATAAGATGAATTCATATTATCCTACACTAATCTTTGTTTTCGATCTCTTTAAAAGGTTCCAGGAATGTAGTAAAGTTATAATATCTGTTCTAAGAGTTTAGAGAAAGTAACTGTTATGATAAATATAACAAATGATTTTTGTTTATGTCAGCACTTTAAAATATTACACCATATGCTTAGAAATTATTAGAAATAGGACTGTTTAGTAAATATTAAGTAGTATAAAGCAATACACTGAAATCGAGTTGAATCAGGAGAGAGCGAAGTCGGAGAATGTAACCAAATTTAAGTGTGAATGAGCAAACATAAAGCCAGTTAGTTATGATCAATGTAAGACGTGGTACAATCATTTATCTGTTCAAGTTGCTGCTTCTCATGCTAATACAGCGAGAAGAGTGATTAAAAAGATCTGAAGTCCAGGAAAGGGTTTAATCCCAACTACAAGGTAAGTCTAAACACCAAAAGTGCAGTCCAAATGGGATATTTGAAATTGAAGAAGACGCCGGAAAATGAACGCACTTGCACCACTGTGACCGATTTTACACCATGTCACCATACATCACCAATCATCGGTCGCTTCTGTACAGGTTCCTCTAACAAAACCTGGACTTTTCGTTGTTCTTATTAGTTCACTTCAATTTAAAATGGAAGTTTAACTCTTTTAAACTTTGTTTACCACTTTTCGCACGTCCCATAAATGTTACTGATTTCTTTACTAGGTGCAGCTGAATTTGTAAGTGATTCATCAAGTATATCCGGAAGCAAACCCAATCAGGATTGTCTTGATTCAGAAACATTATCAAGAAGTCTGCCTTGTGGCTTTGTTGTTGGTGTTGTCAGTCGTAATTGGCGTGATTATGTCTGTACATATGTTCCTAAATCTACTGAAAGTGCATTAGATCCAAAAAGTGAAAGTGGATGGATAATAGTTACTCCATGGGATCGTCGTATTCCCCTCATTCGACTGCATACTACACAAATTTCCAAGCTAACTCGTGAACGGTAAGTAATGCACACAAAATTCTTACTAGCGTGTAATTTCATACTCAACTGTAAAATTTTACTATACTTTATTGGTTTTGTTATTCATGATTGACTAGTAAATATTCAGAAAGTATGTTTTTTCGTAATTATAATACGTATAAATTTCATGTGTTGGGTGAGTCTATGCACATGTTCTTGCCGTACTTTTAATATTTGGAAAAATTATCTTTGTTTCCTTCCTTCCAATGTTTTGAGTGTTAGGCCTAGGTTGCTTTTTGTAAACTGTTTATAACGGATAAGATTATGACCAAATTAGTCATTTTTATCGATTTTCTTCCCACTGTTAGTTCAGATTGGTACACTATTGTCTTTATTCGAAGCTGTATATATGCTTCTAGTAGTCAAATAACTTGTAAGTTTAATTTTCTTACATTTATTACGTAAAATTTTCTGACATTAATGTGAAAGACATCTATCGATACATCTTATAATTGGTTTTTTAAGGTGGATTGTCTTTGATGGCCTATGGTTGAGTTATTTTGTTTATGCATATAGACGCTGCAGGTTTAATGATAATAATGGTCATTTTAATTGTATTGTTCTTTGTAATCCCTTTTTATTGTAAAGTTATGTGAACACTGCTTTTCTTTTAATTTTGAATTTTGTTTTTGTTTTCTGCCTAAAAATCATCTGACTTAAGATGTTTTCCTATGATTTTAGTTTCATTGTACGAATCGATACGTGGGACTCGTATTCAGCTTATCCAAGTGGTCATTTTGTTCAAACTCTAGGTTGCATTGGCGATTTGGAAACGGAAACACAAACCATACTAATTGAACATAATTTAATTATTCGAAATTTTACTGATGCACAGGTATACTGAATACTTGATTTTGAATAGCGTTATATATCACTGTCACTACTCATCTTTTTTGTTTACAGTCAATAGGTGTTCTTTTATTGATTGAATAATCATTAAAATATTACTGTATCCACTCTTCTAATGATAATCGTAAATTGAATAAATACATAAAAGTTCATCATATATTGTTTCTCAATAACACCATGAAAATGGAATGTATATTTCAAAAGATATCTAACTGACTATAAATAGCATAGAAAATACTGATAACTTGAATAGTTATTGTCTTTGTAATAACAAGTGTCTTACTGTCGACATACAGTGTGTTCATTAGATATTACTGACTGATGATTAATAATTGTTGGAAGTTGTACCTCACAATACCGTTCGACATCATATTGTGTTATTTGTCTCAGGATTCTCTACACAGTTGCACAGTATTCATCAGAATCCGTTTCACTGACTATTTCATATTTTCACCAATAAATAAAGGGACTTATATATCGCTTTATCGTTCCATTTCTCCTCAAAACTGTATGTCATTATGATTCGTCTGGGGTATAGGTGAAAAATTCATACTTGTTGAATTATTTTTTCTCCTGTTATAGTAATTATTGGTTTGATATTAATAAATCAGTAATAACTCGTCATTGTTAATAAAGGCACCTAGCATTTCGTGAAAAAGTTGAAATATTTGTCATGTTCTGTATCATTCAATTGGCTTCATGATAGTCAGTTTAAACTTATCATAATTGTTACCAATATTATTTTAAACCTTTATGCGTTTTTCGTATGCGGTCACAGCTCTTTTTCGATTCCATTTGTGCAATGCACAAACACAGACGTGGTTTTCACGCACTTTTCTGTTGTTAATGTGATAATTCCATCACTTTCTCGAACGTTTAGTCAAATTTCTCACTCAACTAATGTTTTTCTATTTATTTACTATATTTACATACATACTCATCCTGAAATTTTGTAATAGCTGAATGAATTAGCACCACTAAGTGTCCAACGCCCTTGGAAAGTTGATCCCGAAGAAGTAAAGAAACGTCGAGATCTTCGATCGCCCACTATTTCAGGAAATCCAGAGTCCGAAGATATACTTATCTTCAGTATTGATCCTCCTGGATGTCAAGATGTAGATGATGCTTTGTCCGTTCAATGGTTACCACCTATCGTCGATGAATATGGAAAAGAACATAAACGTTTGCAACTGGGAGTACACATAGCTGATGTTAGTTATTTTGTTCCATCTGGTAGTTATATTGATAGTGAAGCTCGAAGACGTTCAACCAGTATTTATTTAGCTGATCGTCGGTATGACATGTTACCAGGTTTGTTAAGCGGAGACTTATGTTCTTTATGGAGCGGGCGTGATCGGTAAGCATCCTGTCATTGTTTTCGCCACAACCGTTATTATATTTTTGTTGACACAAAGAAATTCAAGTATTAATGTTATCTAACTATTTATTATATTTTCGATACAACTTAAGTATATGGTGAGGTACTGTTTGTATTGATTCTTGATTAATTAAATACACGTATATCCTCTTTCTAGCCTCTACCAAACCGAAAGACAGATCTGACACAGAATATTTAGTGAAGAAATCAACGAAGAGTGTTTTTGGCGAGCTTCAAGTGCTTATATATATGTTTACAGTTTTCTTGATAGTAGGGTGAAGATTATTTTAATAAATAAGTAATGAGAAAAAGATATCCTCAACTGAGGTAAAAGTAGATGGCACGGCTTAGAAAATTAAATTTATCAAAACAAAAATTATTGCACCAAAATCACAAAATGTTGATTAAAAGAAACTTTCGAGGATTTAGGTATCTTTAACAACGTTAAATAATGAAACACTCATAAGAAACTTGGTAGTTTTTTAACCACTGCTTGAGTTGTGAGTTACTTCATTCATTTGTTAGATAAATTTGCTCGGCACAACAGTGCGCTATAAATTCCTCATGCAAAATCAAGTAACCGTATTCTGAAGAAGCAGAAAACGAAGAAAAAACACCAAGCACTGAGGGGTACAGTTTAAGTGAAAAAGTACATAAAACCTGTTAAGGCCAAAAAATCCTGCATTTTAAGGTGATGTCATCAATTTATCATCTTCACTGTACAAAGACAAGGGTTACTAAACCTCAGTATTGCCTATACAACGTCGCTACTAGCGACGTGCAGTTTTGCGACGAAAACTGTGATGAGACATTTTGTTGCAGGAAATCTCCAGCCTAATGTTCCTTCACACCTTACTATGATCAACATTCAGTTAAACGTAGGTAATATCGAAAGTATCTACTCCGAGGTCGTACTTCCGATCATATTGGATCGTTGTGGAGGCAAAATTTCCTCCAAATAATGAGTTTTTAACTGATTTCTGCCTTCGCAGAGATAGTGATGCGCAAATTTAACTCTCATTACAACAGCCCTCATCATCGAAGTAGTTTCAGTGTCAGCAGCAAGGTTCAACATAAAGGATACAAAAGCCATTACTCGAAATAAGGCAGTGCGTGGCTACTGTCGATCAACTGTCTTTTAGCGTTGTAATCTGTGTAAGTTCTATTCCAAAATACACATTATTAGCGATACTTCTAACACGAGAGTCTATCTAATGCAACTAGATAAATCTAGTACTAATACACAACAATACTTCGACAATGAAAGCCAAATGGGAGTAAGAAGAGTGGAGACAGGACTTTTCAAGACAGCTTTTACATCTCAAGAAAAAAACAATAAGATAAGTAAACATCAAAGCATGTAAAATATTTTCCAATGTGGTGATTTATATGAATAGGTATTCATCACTTGGCCCAATCATATCACAATAATACTGAGGTTGGAAAGTCAATAATAATGATTGTTTCTGTAGCTACCTCAACAGGTCCTCAGACTTGTTGGTTGATTGATTCAAATGTTAGGTAAAACCTTGGGGTCTGAACGTTCCGAATTCTGTTCGTTACAGCTTACAAAAACAAAACAGTTGTTATGATAGCCACACAAAATTAGTTTGAAAGGTATATTGTCTAAGATAAATTAACTTGCATCGTCTGTGATACAAACAGTCTACCTTTCACATAAGCTTATTGTGTTTAAAAAAATTTTTTTCACGTATTTGTTTGAACAAGAACAAATAAAATTCCACATGTTTGGCGAACTTACGAGGTTGGCACTACGATAAAGCAAGCACAGAAATGAATATTTGTAAAAATAATATAGTTAATTGTTGTGACCTATTGCAGTTATCGATTTATATCCTGTTTTCTTCACACTATATGTATAAGATTTGATGTATGTTCTGTTTATTATTTCCTTGAAGTTTATATATGTATATCAGTGAGTACTCGACTGCAACTTTGTGGTCTATTTTATCGTCTACGGACGGGAACGATCTAGTTGTTTGTAGATTTTTCTTTATACAACTTTTAGCTATGCTGTTAGCGTATTATGGGAAATAGATATGGATTCATTCGATATCTCAAATATATGGTATGGTCGTACGGTAATCCATTCAAACTATAAGTTAACCTATGAACTTGCTCAACGCATATACGACTCAGTCACTGCAGAAAACATTTCATCGAATAGCTTTGCAATGGAAGAGCTTGTTAAGAAGTTAGGTGGATTGGAGGCTGTTAAAAATGATATACCTGAATTAAAAGAATTAAACCGGGTAGTTTTTACGTTTCATAATATATACCTGTTACGTTCGTTTTTTTTGTGTTCATTGATCGATACGTCTTATCAATTTAGTGCAAAGCCATAACTTTACACAGGTGTTAGCGGGACATAGACTGGATTAAAGCATGCTCAATGCACGATTACTTTGTTGCACGCTGATTGGCTAATTAGCTAATCCTTATCCAATCAGCACTAGTCGATGGTTGAGGATTACTCTAGAATCTTCTCATGTAAAAACTATAAATATACTAACATTTTCCCTATTGTGCTTCTTACTTGCATCTTACTTCCATCTAACCTTGTTATTTGGAATATAATCTCTTTCCTGTTCAACCGTGTTCTGATTTTGGGACTTGTCGAGTGATTGGTGTCCAAGAATATTAAGCAATAGGTATAGCTGGGTCATACCGTAAGAAGAGAGATTATAACAACAGGCTTACACTTTGTAATGTCAAGGTTTCTCATTTTATGAACTTATACTTCATTGATATCACTAGTTGTTTTCAAACTTTGTTGAAAATCAAATTCATAACGAGCAGTAGTAGAAGGTGCGACAATTGAATAAATTATAAGTAACAATCATGTCTATAAACGTATTACACCATTGATTTTGTAGTCAAATGAAGATAGTTGAATAAAAGTCAGAGTGAGTCGACTTTTGAGGTATAAAGCATATTACGATTTATTATTGGGGTTTTTTATGCACATAAGTAACAGATCTTTAACATTATTGGTACCGAACAATAAGTGCAAATTTATTCATATTATTCGATAGTCGTGATTATATTTTACCAAGGGGAGGTGAATGTGATCAAATTGACCAGAAAATAAACCTATTCAATTTTCAGTTTACTAAGATAGAAACCAGTCATTGAGACCCAGCAAGATGTGCGTGACTTCATGGCCAATATAAAAAATAAGCTAGGAATAAATGAATGTGATGGTGTTAATACACTACTTGAGTAATAAGTACATAACATGTTCCTGAGCACCAATTTAAAGGTACTATGAACATCAAACTTCTGTAAAAATTTGGTAGAAGACAAACGCTTCATAAACGGTTTAAGGATTTGATTCTACCCTATTTAGTGTTGTGGATGCGTACTATTGTGTTGATTTCAAACTTGCAAGTACACAGACCGAGTTGTCAGTTATCCTACAACTATTTTTTTCATTGCCGAATGTTTTAAACTCTGAAACCCAGTTATAAAGTGGTACATATGCTATAAAGTCATATTTTCTTAAGTTATAAAGAAATATAATAAAGTTTAAAGTGAAAACTTGTACTACATTTATAAAGTTCTACTATCTAACTTTTTTCTTTTTTTCCTAAGTACATAAAATTATATACATTTCTTACATAAACTGTTTTATGATATTCTTCACTTACATGCTTAAAAATACTTGCATGATTCGCAATGTTTGTTTCATAGTTATGTAGTATACCATTGTGGGCCAGGGTAATTTTACATTGGTTTTCAGGAGAACCAGACACCATCCGGACTTTCACGTAAAAACCCAAACAGTACAGCTCAACCCCGTTTAGCAGGGGAACCAGACACCGTATAGGCTTTAACGCTACAATCTGAATAGTACAGCTCAATCCTGTGGCGCAACCACACAGGTACCAAGCACCCTGGTGGACCAAATGTTTGTTTCAGTATCAACAAATTAAGTTTCTTTATGTGTTGTTGGAATTAATTTATAATGAAATAAGCATCGTTTGGTTCTATGCAATATGGTTTTGAAAACTATCCCTTTTACTCAAGTTTATTTAAACTTAGTTACTATATTTAAGTATTCATCAATGTTTTTATATTAGTCTTTGGGAATTATTCAAATGGTAATGGTGATACAAAATTAGACTTAGAAAAACTTTTCATTTATTAAATGTAAGAATAGTTTTATTGAGTTATGTCATTATTTCATAGTAATGATTTATTGTTTTAAATAATTATCAAAGGATGAATGTTTAACTGCTTTGGACAAGCTTAGTAAATCTATTTTACTATTGATTGATATTGCCTCCAATATTCGTGAACGTCGACTTGCTAAAGGAGGTTTAGAACTTGAAAGTGTAGAAGTTAGTGTTCAATTTGCCAATCCTGAAACACGTACTGGAAAACTAGAGGATTTGATTCCAAAAGAGGTATTTAAAAAAAAAAGTAAAACATTATATAATTCTACATATATGTACTTTAGATGTTTCATAATATACCTATTTTTTTATTTCATTTGATTGACGTGTCCTGTTATTTGGAGACGTTAATATTTCATTTATTTGATCTTAGTCAAACTGATCCATTAGAACTTTAGGTCAAATACCATTTTTGCAAAAGGATAAGCAAATTACAGTAAACATGCAGACTACTCATATCATGTTACTTTACTTAGATTAATTTAATCTGCAGTAACCTTATGTCTTTTAGATTTTTTCGCTCCATAGTAAAATGCTAATAATCAAGTCTGTCATGTGAAGTACATACAGCTTGGAGGCTGCCACAAACATTTTGACTGTTTGTAAGTAGAGATGTTTTGAATTTAGTTATATTGAGATACTCTTTACCAATTGCATTGGGTTTTAGAAATTCCTCATTGTTATTGTGACAAAGGAATTATTGATCTCATACTGTTATCCCCTTTTGATAACAAATAAACTGTGAGCTGTATCTGAAAGATCCAAAGTGAATAAATCGATAATAGATTTGTAACGGTAATAATGTTGGCTCTACGGTGATGAGAAGAGAGAATGATAACTACGTTCGTGTTAAAACGTTTAGGTCCTGATTTTGTATTTTCAACTATCGACTCATCCTTCAGAAACTCTTATTTATATCGGGAATCTGCATACATCTCCCGGCAAACCTGCTGATAAGTTGAGCAGCATTATACATCACTTGGATGTTATTGTTTAAAAGTTGCAAAATAAGGACTAATATATGACATAAATTTGGCTACTACTGTTGTGGTTTCCATCATTACTCAAATCTTCTGTGTCTTAATTTCTATGAATTATTATTTTGAAATATGTGTTCGAACTTTATGGCTATATTTTGCCTGGTATTACCGTCGATCGAGATTTCAGTAGTTTAAGATACTGACATTCTGCCAATATAAATTGTGGCTAATAGAGATCTAAGGGAGTAAGTTTCAGGGATCGGTGATAATGTATGGTTTCGTAACTCGTAGTTTCTTCTTCTAACATAAAAAAATATCTAATTTTTATATACTAGTTTTAACTAATTGCAAATTCTGATACTATTTGCGCTTTTTGTTAATGGATCGCTTTTGTAAATATCTGTATTTATTCTAATTTTGAAATAGCCCCTTGAAATGCACAATACAGTAGCGGAGCTAATGATATTTGCAAACCATTGGGTTGCACGTCGATGTGTAGAATATTATCCTGATCGCGCTTGTCTACGTCGACATCCACCTCCGCGTCCGGAATATTTCGATGAAGTTAAACGCTGTATAGCTTATCGAGGTTTTGTTTTAGACACAAATTCCAATCTTTCACTAGCGAATTCCTTAAAAAATGCATCAGATCCTAATGATCCCGAGGTAAGATTAAAATTTAGGAGTTTTTTGATATAATGAATTATCGCTTTTATTAATTATATATTATATTATATTTTTAATTTTCTCCATCTAAGGTGTTTATTTAGATTTTTAGCTGACTGCATCGCGTATGCTACTTATTTGTTGTGAATATCCTTCTGGTGAAGTAAAGTATTATACATATAAATTAATTTATGCTATAAAATTGCCCCTTTGTTACATCATGGAAATCATTTGTATACTTATAACTGGTTCGCAATTCTGTATGATTAAATTGATGTGCTCTAGCGTCTTTTTAGATTATATAATTTTACTAATTCATGTCGAGTATCGTGACACACATTCACATAAATTGCAAATTTTTCGGTAGTTTTCTCAGATTACTCTCGATAAATTTAAAGAGCTGAATTCCATTTACTTTACACGTTAGGTCAGATGATAGAATTGTTCATAACTTTGTTGACTGAAATATTATCTCACCTTATTACATATTCATTTAGCTTAGGTGGCTTCCAAATAAATGTAAGCTTTTCCAGTATTTTTGTGCATGAGAAAATGAATGCCGTTCATATCTTTCTACTGTTGCTTCCCTTTATTAATTTATTTGAGTTATTCATTCCGATTCTTCCTGATTGTTGTGTATATAAATAGGTTAACAAGGTGGTACGTCAACTTGTTACACGTGCAATGACAAATGCACTATATTTCTCAACTGGTTCATCAAATATGACACAAGATCAGTTTTCCCATTATGGCTTAGCCCTTAATTTGTATACACATTTCACATCGCCTATACGACGTTACGCTGATATAATTGTAAGTTCTTGGATTGTTTACACTACCTAATTCATTTTATTGCAAATTGATTATCCGAATTATTTCCAAAATCTTGATGTGATATTTTATGGTTTCCACCAAATACGATCTATTAGTTCCATTTGTCAGCTATTCTGTTAGCGTAGAGTTTCGATTTTCTGGAATATTTTAGTAAGACCTAATAAATGACTAAAAATTGGTTTTCATATAGTTCTGGCTTTTTGTGTTTTGTTTATGACCATATGTTTGACTAGCTACCATTCAGTCAATGTTCGATTTAACCGAATTCCAGTTTTTTTTTAAAAAAATTCACAAATGCATCTCAATCACTACGATAATTTTTATCCATAGTCCACTTGAAAGCCGATTAAACCGTAATCAAATTACCACTCATGCAGGTTAGTCAGTCGTAATCAGCAGACATCGGATAAATGTACGTCAATCCGAGTTATAATGCTATCAGTACGGCGAGATCAAATCAATAGTATCAGTAGAAAAGATTTCGATATAATAGTACTATTAATGAAATTGCAGATTATGTTTCGAAAATATGTACTGAATCGAGAAAA
The DNA here is from genome assembly GCF_000699445.3 of Schistosoma haematobium. Taxonomy (NCBI): domain Eukaryota; kingdom Metazoa; phylum Platyhelminthes; class Trematoda; order Strigeidida; family Schistosomatidae; genus Schistosoma; species Schistosoma haematobium. The sequence goes on along the minus strand of NC_067196.1, from coordinate 14,776,592 downwards.
AAAGTGTGAATATTGCACAACCAGATAGTCTGCACTTTTCAATATGACTGTCTAATGACATATGTGGGAAACAGAGAAAATAGAATAGGAGGTCTGTTAGTTAAATTGGAAGAAACATCAGGAAGCGGTTGTGAACAAGACTTTGCAGAATGTTGTTAGTGGTATGAGGGCAGTTCCACATAATGTAAAAGGATATTTTGTTTTGAGCAACTTGAATGAGGTCCTGGATCATTTCTTAGCGATGCAAGCGTTCTGGTGTTGTGACTTCACGGCATCTCACATGACCTGTGAGTCATTTAATCTCAAATTAGATTCTCCTTGCTTAGGTTTTTTTTCCCTATCATTGATTACACTATTGTATCTACTCCCTTAATATGACTTATCAAATTTCTCATGGTTTGCTTATGTGGTTTGGATCACAGTTTGTGTCAAGTCCTAGGCTGTTTATAGCTGATTAATTATCCATCTTTGTAAAAGCTAATACAATTCGAACTTGATTCTGGTGGCAACTTTTTATAGCTTCCAAATTCTTTACATAACTATCTTTTATTTAAGTGCTGAATGCTATTGGTATATGAAACTTACATTGGTGGTCACTAAATTATTTTTTTTTGTTAAAGCAGTTATATCAAAATAAGAAAATCCAGTGGTTTCATTCCATCATTGAGAAGGTGATTCTGAAATGTGTTCATTGTTACATAAGTGTTGTTCATTAACTTCCGTTCTTACTTAAACATTATTCATCAGTTAAATAAAGGAGTCATAAGAAATATAATAAAAGCAAAGTAAAATTATTTACAGTATTATATGGTTCTTATTTTCGCTGAATACAGGTTCATCGCCTTCTGCTTGCTTCATTAGGAGACTATAGGTCACTGACAACAACACAAAGTGAACTCAACTCAAAAAATACTGAATTAGTCACAATTTTAGAAAATAAAACCGACGGGTTATTCTCTTCTGAAGAATTAGCTTCTATTTGCAATCATATGAACGAACAACACTGGGCTGCTCAGCAAGTTCAACGATCCAGTTTAGAATTATTTCAAGCTTTGTTCTTTAAAGATAAACCAGTTGATGATCCATCTCGATATGCAGAAGGAATCATTTGTCAGTTAAGAGGCACAAATGGATTTATTGCCTTTGTTCCCCGGTGAGTATTTGTATACTTAATATGCATATCTCTATTCTCAGTTTGATCTATTGCATTCTTGTTCTTAGTAAATTGACGCTTGAATTTTGTTAGTTATTAATATACAAGATCAGTTCAAAATTGGCTGTGAGATACGGTAACTAATAAATTGTCATGTGCTCACTAGTGACTGGCTTCGTGAGGTAATTCTCGGAGTTTTAGTGAGAAGCCGTAACTGGTGGAGCTAATCCGTGTCAGGTAGAGACAGGTATCTACTTCAGACAATGGAACATGGTCGTGTAATTTCGTGGATTGGTTGAAGTTAGACATTGACTCCGTTAGATGTCGGCTCAGTGGTCTAGAGGTTAAACGTTCGCATGCAAGAACGAAGGTCCTGGATTCGAGTCCCGCATACGGGATCGTGGATGCGCATTGCAGAGGAGTCCTATACTAGGACGAAATGGTCGTCCAGTGCTTCCAGGTTTCTAATGGCGGTCTAGCTTACACCGATATATGATCTCAATCAAAAACTTGACAATCTCCACAACCACACACTGAAAGTTGAGAATAACTTGAGAATATTAAATCATATAACAGTAGTCAATAGGTCAAATGAAAGGTTATGACAAAAGGAATATGAATATACATATAATTTAGTTACTTAATAGTTATCCGTTGAGAATAAATTTAATAATAGTCCATAAATAATTCCTCGTAGTTACCATTCATTTATTTTTCATTCGTATATATATATATATATATATATATATATATATATATATTACTTTTTACTTTTCCAGATACGGTATCAGAGGTGCAGTTTGCATAAAAAACGCGGATGGTCACATAGCATGGGTTGATCATACAACACCCAATACTGGTAACATTCATTGGTTACAAGATGTCCAAAACATAGTGGTATGAAATGCTTATGTCATTGTATTTTCACTCACACAAACTTTCAGTGTTATATAAATTTGGAACACAACTACTTATAACTTTTCTTGTTTGACATTTTACCTTTTGTTATTAAACCTCTTTTGGAAACTGAAGCAACACTAGGCACGTGATGTAAATTCAAGTCTTTTCAAATTTATTTCTTAGTAGAAATGAGTCTCATATGCTTATTGATTGATATCCAAATGATCTTCTGGTACTAAATTATTCCTAGTATAAAAGCAAAACTGTCTTTCGGTTATCCTTCGTTGTACATGTAGCAATTCAGAGGCAATTCAACCAGTATAACATTAATCCACATATTATGAAGAACAGTCCAGAACACATTCATGCTATAAGTTGAATTTTTTCTACACGTCCAATAGTATTATCAAGACTGAAAGATTAGATATCTAGACTAGACACCACTTCATATTAATGAACTTAACTGGTCATGTGAAATAAGTTAGTTACTGAAGTTCTGAGAATTATTGCACTTTTGCCTGTGAACACTAAGCATGGTCAAACAAAAATGCAGTAAAGACGGTAAACTACTCAATACCAGTTCATCTAATTCAAAGCGGTCATAGTGCCAGTGTAAACCAATCACCTTCAATTATTAATCGGGCTAGTAATTTTATGCCTAAGTCTATCAGACTTCTATACCGACATATAATTTGTTGTTACATGTTTTATTTTAAAATTATCAAAATAATTTCTTTCTTGCTTAGATATTCAAGTTTCTTTCTCATGATATCTGACTTTCAGATTGGACGTGTTCATTCATCCGAACGATCAGATTGTGGGGTTTTAGAAGTCCGCAACTCCAAAACTAATGAATGTCAACAGTATCGTATGTTTGATCATGTCTTATTAAAAATATATATCAGTGAGACTATTGCTCATGGATTAAATATACGATTGGAACTTGTAGGTCTCCCTAAAACAACAAATGATTCTAGAGGTAAACTAATAACGGCTCATACAACAACAGGAAATCATTCAGTCTGTACACCGAGTTTGAATACAAAATTAATAAAGGTAAGTTACTGAGAATTTCTTTATTTATTGGTATGTTAACTTGAACTTTGGTTGCAATTAATGACGTTTTTTCAGTATATCATCTAAGTCAGCTCTGTGGGAATACGTGTTGTGCTTCTGAAGAGCAGAATATGGTATTTTTTAGTTTCACTGTTCTTATAAAACCAAATAAGGTTGATTAAAACTTCCTCCACAAAGATACTGCCCTCATCGTATATGCGTTTACTGTTATACATGTCATCGAAACTAGTTTTTCCACCTTTTAATATTGTCTTATCAAAGTTTCTTAGTTTTCGTTAAATTTAATCACGCGAATGAGAGGATCTATTTCGATGTTTTTCTGTTTAAGAATGAAATTGTAATAAGAAGTGATAATAAAGACGGATCATGATATTGTATAGCATAAAATCATCATTTTGGACATCGAGCACCATTTTCCTGGAGTGTTTAAAAATGTACACGATATCTATCACAAGTACAGTTCACTACATCGTAATTTCTGTACACTACATTTGTGTGATCAATATTTCTGAAGAGTCTGTACCGTTATAGAGTTTATAACAATCATATAATGCAACCATAAATTGAGTTGACAGTAGTATAGTACGTAATTAGGGAAGATATTTATCCTTTTCACTGGTTTGAATGATGTTGATTCAGATATTTAGCCATATCATTGAATTCTTTCAAGTTTCCAAATGATGTGCCGTTTGGTCTTGGATGTTGCGTAGCATTCATATGATAAACATGCCTTGGAGTTTTTTTATTGTTTCTTAGTAGTAGATCAATGATAATTCCTAGTAATGTTGTTAAACTAGACGTATTTCATCAAAGTGTTCGATTCAGATATTTAAAAGTATTTCATATGTGATGAGTGATTCCACGCTAAGTCCCTACAATATTTTCATAATCACCATTCCTTTTATTGTGTTTTTTCCATGTTATTTAACCAGGATGTACAAGATATAGATGCTGAAAGACGTCAAAAACGCGAAGTGAGTGATCAGGAACATGTTGATGTTTCAAAACGCAAGCAGTTGATTGCACAATTACATGATTGTTCTTCAGTATATCACCGATTTCATAAACTTCTACGTCAGTCTAATGAACATGAGATGGAAACTAACTGATTTCTGAATTTCTTGTCATGCTTCAACTTCATTTCGATTAAAAATAACTTTTCTGTTAAGTGGGGAACAATTTCATTGTATAAAGTCACATGAATTTAGTACACTATATGGCTTGTTTAGTTAAAAATGTTATCCATTTCTTTTACTATAAAATATCGCACTTCATTTGAAAGATGATTACATCCGACTGGACTCTGCTGTATATGACTTTTTACATGGCGTACTGAAAAAATACATGATTTGTAATGTGCTCTGAAAAAACCATCTTCATGAACTCAGTGTCAATTTATATTACCCGCTTTCCAAAATGTTTACCTAGATCGTCAGTGACTGAAGGAAAGCATTATATGGGATAATATAGTTTCTTAACAATTTACTTGTTAGATAAATTTCAATTTTTGTTCTTGGTTCCTTGACTCTTCCATTCAACTAACTAATTAATCTAATTCTCTTAGGGTTTTTTCACTTTGTAGAGGTGTTCTCATGCCTTTGTAGTACCTCATTTACACCTAAAGACTGATGTTTTATTTTCTGGTGCATGCTCGATTTGTTTCCTTGAGTCAAGAGTAGTCCGTCTGCTACGCTAAATCAATGTAACTACTGAAACTGTATGATTATGTGGAATCCTTCACGTATAACTCGTGAATACTGATTTCCATTCCTACTTTTAAGTTATTCATGGCTTTTCAACTTCGTCCATGGTTGGAAGCATAGTGTCAAATACCGATTACGTTCAGAAATGAACTTTGGCGTAGTTGAAGGACATTTGAATTGTTCCTTCAAGTGTTGTGCTCATGGTTTTAGTTTCAAGCAGATGTATATTTTCCGTTAGAATGCAGCTACTAACTGATTTCACTGTGTCATATTTGGTGAGTTTATACAGTTATTCGACGTGATCTAATATTGGCTTACCATATAATCGATGATTTTGGTACCATTATTTCCTACTCTCCCACCCAAAACTGACCATTTAAGGGAATAATGCATAAACCCAAAGGCATCGTCTGTGTTTACTTTTTTTCATTGGCTCGTAAGTTACTCTAGACTATCATCTTGTGGTGCACTCGTCAGTATGACGTGGAAGATGACATCAACTTAGAAACTGTAGACATCTTGAATGTTTATTCTGTTAAGCGGAATCAAATATTTACACAAGAGGAAAGTACAATCACCACAGCAGCAAATGGAGGTTTGAAGAAGATTCACTTCTCTCCTAAAACTCTATTAGAAAAACTGAAGTCCTTGATGTTACACAAGTTACTAAACTTTCATTATTAATCCCATAGTCTTAAATCAGGGTGTACATATCATATATACGAAGATCTGCATGCTTTTTATACATCCTTCAGAATCCCGATAACCTCCGAAGCAGTACTAACAGACCGTTGTCTATTTAATCTTCAAACAAGGAGGCCGATAAGACCCAACCAAAATTTGAGCAGTAGTACAATTTTTGATTTTGTCTAAGTTTATTGAACGTCTGATCAATGAATAAGTAAATTCGTATATAAAACAAACCTTTTACATTACTGTTTTATCACCGAACACAATATTTATCACTAATTATGGAGGATTATATTTAAAAAGATTGTTGATCTGAATATAGTGACTCAGCAATGATTGGTATAATCGATTATACTGCTGTTTATTTAGGTGGTGGACGTTTATCCTTACTATGATGTTTGGTAAAACAAGGTCATTGGGCTGAATTGATAGGTTGTTTTATGTTTAATTTCACTGGTTTCGCCACGAAATTATGAAAATTCAGCTGTTAACCATTCAATGGAGAATAAAGAATCTTTATTATACTATGTAACTTCATTTTTCACTTTTCCTTTTGATATGTTATACTACACTACTTAGTAGAACACAGCAGTTCAGATTATTTTCAACCACATTAAAATACTACTTGAATCATTGAATTACTAAAGATAGATGGGATTCGAGTACATTAGAGAGGAAAATTCTCCTTTTTCCGTTACCTTGAAAATAACCTATTGGCTAGGAAATGAAATAGACTGGACATTCATACCGTATGCCCATTAATATTTTAAATTTCTGCAATACTTTTGTTATATTTGCGTGATTTATTAATAAGATCCACATGTAACAGAAATACCGGCGGTAAGAGAGTGATTACTTAAATTTTGGAATTCCACAAAATAAGTTGACATAATTTTCTAACATTTAAAGAGTTTACACAAGTTTATCGACTGAGTTGGTGAAAATTGGGGATTAGTAGAAGCATAAATAAAGTTGGGTGACATGAAATGTAGCTGAATGAAAAAGACAAATGATGATGACACTGTAGTGACTTACTTGTATCACGAGAACACGACTGATTTAATGAAAACAATTATTATTACAACCAACTGTACCAGTGCTTGTTTAACTGTGCTAATCACAGCCATTTTGTGCTTCCATTACCTTCCATCATTGTTCCGCGGCTTTTGGCTTTGTTCGCACGTACTCCGTCCTCCTGCTTTCGCTTGTACCATATCTTGGCACGATCTTGGTATTCGTTCGATACCACGAGATCGCCAATTGAATAAACTTGAATCCAATCCGCCTTCTGAATTATTTGGCACGTGTTTCTTAAGAGCGGTGTTCATAGTCAACTGGGACCCGACGCCACGCTACAACACTTTGTTAAAGTGTTTGTGAAATGAATTTTTAAGAAATCTTTTAGCTTCGTAGCGAGGAGAATTTTAGGACCTAAACCGAATTAACTACCAAGTTTTTATTCCGTAACATCTATATAGACCGAGATTACTCTTCTAAATATGTCTTCTTTAAGTTGTACAATCATACATCCAGTCATTCGCTTAAAGGACTTGCACATTAAAAGGAAACGTTTAATTAAATTAACATCGTCCTGATGACAGAAAGCTTGCATTTTAGTAATGAATTCGACACGAAAAACTGAAAATACAGGAAATTAGCGTTAACTGATCAATTTGCGGAACCCTGCGATGACATGACCTAAATGTTACTGAAATCCTATTTAAACACACCTGCAGTTTACCAAACGACAGTTCATGAAGTAAAGAACCTAAAATATGTTATTAATATTATTGTCATTATCGGTAATGATATTATCAATATTTACAAATTCTAAAGTGCATAATTTTTTAGAAAGATGAGAATCCAATCACAATTATGAATTTTGTAAATATTAGTTTTTCTCATGAGCAGAACGGTTATATTTGTGTACGTTCACATGTTTTACAAATCTGAATTTACTAATTAATGTCAAAGGAACAACGTAGAAATAGAACGTCGTCAGACAATGTAAATAGTCTAGGTGAATAATACTGATCTGGATACCAATATTTTACATTATAATCAATTTATTGTTAGTATAAGATATAGGAAACTATGCGGCACTGCCCAACGCTTTAATGACTTATTCAAGCTTTCGTTCCTCTCGAATTCACCAGTCACAATAATGCAATAAAGGGGTATAACTCAAAATTCCCATAATTAGAGGAATCATAAACGAAGCACTCTAAATTAGCAATTTCTTCCTTTAAAACATGTTTTTCAATAGCAATAAAAATGAATAACTATCCTACGATAATCTTCAAAGTTATGGATTTTAAGGATCTAAGAGTGTGGATGGTAGAGTTTACTTTATTTGCTCGACTCTCTCAATGGTCGTGAAATCTTGTCTCCCAGAATCAGACATGATGCGGCTCAAATAGTATTTGTGGGTCTTGCCAGGTATATTTACCTTAAAGACCACTTGAAGACCCTTTCCTACAACACTAACGTGATGGAACGATTCAGTTTATCAGGAAATGTAGCCCGATGTGCCCATTGCTGACTGAGATCACATTCTTGTATGAAAACTTACTTTTTCTCTAACCATGTACCTCAAGTTTCTAAATTATCAGTCCTTAACCCTATTAGACAAAAGATCATATTCTATTACCATTCTCTCATCAGAATGAGTTTAACTGATGAATATGCCCAGTACGAAATCTTTGGCAGAACCGAGAGTAATACTGTCAGGACAGATTTTAAAAGTGTCCTGAGGAAGCGGACACAGCTTAATCAAGGTGAATAGATTATAAAATCATTTATTATCAAAAAAATCCGTAGAAAAACAACTAATGTCAATCATACATTTAAATCGATGGATATAAGCTAATGTCGAAATCTTTAGCTTACACACAACATTGAGATCTAGTTTGGTGTCATTTTTGCATATATTTCTTTAATTTGGAAAGGAAAACATAAGGCAGTCCGTGCTTTCGTAACGTAGAAATTCATTATTGGCCAGTTTAACCGTAGTTCTTTTCATTTAGTCTTTAATGCCTGTTTTTAGTTCCTCCCAATTCGTGGAAATATACTGTTAACTACCTTACATGAAAAATATAAGAATACTTCAAAGGTCAGACTCCAAACAAGTTAAGGTACCAAATTAAAGACCTAATTAAAGATTCCTAAATGATTTTACGCCTTATTAATAGAGCTTTTCAGAGGTAAAATATTGGTGAAAATAACGTCATCTATAATCCTCTGTATGCCCCTAAATTTATAATATAGCTCAATCTCGATGTATTGATTTGATGCTGAATTCGGAAACAATGGACTTGGGAAATATTATTTATTCTTCACGTGCAGAAAGATTCTAAATTTGACTGCCGACTGAGGTAGTCAAAATTACGTACCAAGAGTTCTTCAAAAAAATGACTGATAAGTTTAGAAAAGTTTAGAACGGAATAGAAGAAAATCGCGCTTAACAGACTTCCGTGTCTAGTAGCAGTGGATCGCTGATACCTTCAGGTAGGAACCTAGGTAATTTTATCGATTAAAGAAGAAAAGGATGACAAAACTGGCAAATCATAGTAAGATGCTATTTTCAATCCTTAAGAATATATCAAGTTCTTTCTCAAAGGACTCCTGGAAAGTCTCTTAGTCATGATCAGTCGACGGTGAATTCCAGCAACTGACTGCTCTCAAGGAGTAGAAAGTATGCCTACAGTGTTATGCTGTGTTGTCTCCGGTTTCTGGGTGTTTTCTTTTTGGTTTGTGCTTGGACTAAGCTTAGGTTGGTGTTTAAGGGGATATGCAGAAGTATTTAGGATTCTGTAAGCCATTAGAAGGTTACCTCTAAGACGCCTGTGCTCTAGTAGGTAAAGGTTCAGTGATAGGAGGCGCTCTTCATAAGGTTTGAATTTGAGTCCCCGAACTGATTTCGTAGCTCACTGTTGTATACGTCCCAGCGTGTCCTTATCCTTTAGGAGTGAGGGAAGAAATGTTATGTTTTCGTACTGTAAATGGGGGCGAATAAAAGTGTTGGAGATTATGTGGAAAGTTTTCCTATCGAACTGGCCGAAAATGCACTCCAAAGTTACTGGTGCGAAGTTTGCACGGGAGGCGTTTTTGTGGCAGTTGGAGTAAGACTTCGATTCGTAGAATACCAACACTTCCGTACCTTTTCCAACTTGGTGTACTTCTAGGGGGAGTTGCCTAAGTTGTAGTTGTGTTCTGTAACATGTCTCAGATGGATTACTCTCCACTCAATCTTAAGGACTCATAACACCACTTCACTATAATTCACCAATATTTCCTTCCCTACCTGAAAATATTGGTGAGTCACGGGAAGTAGATACGAAGCCCGCTGACTACTGATACGTTTCCAGTAGAAAAACCACTCGATAGGACTTCAACTCATTATACATGGTAGACTCACAAAATTCAATCGAACATTTTCGTGGTCTGAACCATTAATCTATGGAGCTAACTTCTGGCAGCCTTACTGATGTTACACCTTACTTAATATTTTGGAGGTCTCGACCCATACTTTGGGTTTATGTTTTGTAAGATTGGATAAGTAGCTTTCTCCATGACAGGAGACAAAGGGTAAGGGTTAATGGGGCTCTCTCCTCGTGGGTACCTGTAAAAAGTGGGGTTCCCCAAGGTACAATCCTAGGTCCTCTTCTCTTTTTACTTTATGTAAATGAATCGCCAACTGTGGCTAAATCATTCGTTCTACTCTTCGCTGATGACATAAAGATTTGGAGACCCATACATAGTTTGTCAGATAGAATAATATTACGGGACGATCTTAGCTCATTGGTGGCATGGTTGGACAGGTGGTCACTAGAAGTACATATTAATAAAAGTGTAGTTATGCAAATAAATAACTATGATGAATCGTGTCACAACACAATACATGATTTCGTGCTACACAAAGTAAGAAACTATAAAGATTAAGGAGTCATAATAAGCATGATCTCAAAGTCACTAGTCACTGTATGGCTGCTGCTGCGGAAGGCTAAAAGGTATAAGGGTTTATTCGTAGGTCTTTCCAGTATTTAGATGACGAACTGTTTAGATTATTATACCCGACTTCCGTGCGACCATATTTGGAACATGGGATTCAAACAACGATTCCTTGTTTCAAGTATGAAGCATAAGGTCTATCTGGCATATCTTATGAAGACAGACTGAGACACCTTAACTTATTTCCGTTATCTTACCGTAGAATTGGCTTATCGTATACTGAATGATGACCTTGGTATTAATATGTCTTATCTTTTGCTTCCGTCTAGAACCGATCGTTTGAGAAGACATTCGAAGAAAGTTCAAAATCAGAGATCAAACCTTTTACGTCTGGAGTTCCGTTTCTCGCACCGAGTAGTGAATTACTGGAATTCTCTACCGGAACACGTAATATCAGCATCGTCTGTTAATATATTCAAAACGAGGTCGGACCTCAACAGTATTACAAACTGCAAGGATTAATATAGGTCGATAGACCTCCTATCCTTATTACTGAACACTGAAGACTGAATTACTCAGAATGTTACACATTAATCTCGTCTATTGCCAACTAGATTGTGTTAATCTTAAGTTCTTAGCAGGAAAATATCAAAAATGACTCTAACCACTCAGAAACAGATCATGAAGAATGAATGGTAAACTGATTCTTTCAACTAACTTTAGTGTTGTTATTGGATTTCAGGATGATGCTGATACGAACTTTGAAAATTACGTTACCGTCCTTGGGATGACGTCTGGAACTGTTAGTATCAAAGAGCTGACTATTCCACAGCTTCAAGATCTTGTACGGCAATTTGAGCAAAAAATTCAGTTTATATCTGCTTCTATACAACAACTCAAGTCTCTCCAGGCTCAGTTTGTTGCTTCCAAAAGTTGTCTGGGCGAGCTTATCACAGAAAAACAAAATAAAGATATTCTTGTCCCTTTAACTTCAACCTTGTGTGTTCCTGGGAAACTTTATGATCCTTCACATGTGCTTGTGGATATTGGTACTGGTTACTATGTTGAAATGGTTTGTTGAATCTATAGGTGAAACTTTACATAATTATTGCAGACCGTTCCAGAAGCTGAAAGTCACTTTTCCCGTCGAGTAGAATATATCAATAAACAAATAAGGAAGATTTTGCCTGTTCTGGAGGAGAAAACACAGGCACATAAATCTATTTCAGACGTTCTGGATGCTAAAATTCAAGAGTTTATCAAAGTCCGGTCAGCGGCGTGTTCTTGAATATTTGACGTATGCTTTCAGGTTCCTTTTTTAAGGATCCATTCGCCTTACTGGTTTCTTGTATTTACAATGAACATTCATGCCTGGTTGTGTATTCTGTTATTGAACGTGTTTTTTGGTCCGGGACATTCTGTCTCCCAACAATGTCAATATGTGAAAAACTAAAAATCTTGTAAATACATGTTCTGGTGTTCTGCCTAATATGGTTTTTGTGCTAACTACCAATATGTTGGCTGAAGGCTTCTGAACAATCTTAGTTTAATCCCTGAGTAGAGTGTGTATAAATTGGATACTGGTAAAGTTAATTATGTCCATTAGAAGTGTTCTAAGTGAGTATATTGCGCAAAATCATGCGCTTAGGTGTCATATCTCTTGGAAGACTCCATGTATGATTGCTCACTAGTTTCAGTTTTTACAATGTTCACTTTATGAAAACCTAAGATCCTTTTTTTCTCAGTGTCTGGTACATATGTAAATATTAGTAATCAGAATTGATAGTTCTATACATGTCTTCATACTTTTCTAACGAAATACAAACCTAAAATTTATTCGGAATGGGTTTTTATTCGGACTCACGATTATTTCGTTGTCTTGACCCAAAATAATTCTGGTTATATATGTTCCCAACTCCAACTTATTTAAGTGTGTTTTTTCGACTTTTCAACGCGTTTCATATATATTATATTGTTTGAGGATTCAAAAAATGTCAAATATTATCGAGGTAATCCGAACGTAATTGAGCACAAATGCCCTTTTCAAGTACTTGAGCTTTCTCAAAAAACAATCATCCGTGGAGTTTTTCACACTAACTACGTAGAACATTGACTTTCAGGATAGGCTTTATCTGTTTTGCTTACTCTCAAACTGTGGTAAGTTGTTAGCAATAAGTTTAAGTCTTTTTTGAATACTTTATTTGTGTGCTGTGGATCTTAATGTATGCATAGCAGATCATTTACTACTAACGTATACGTCTTCGTGATTAATTTCGTCAGAGCGGATCCATGCAAAGCGAACACTCAGGTTACATCAGACAATTAGCCATCTTGTTTGGTGTATGAGACATTCCCACAGTTAAAAGTACGAACTAACCCTTAAATATCCGGCTCGTTAAAGTAGTAATAGCCAAAGTTTTTCTGAGGAATGCAGGTTCTTCAATGCATTTAGTACTCCGTATCTTATGCATTCGGTGACATAAAAAGTGAATAAGATTCCTCCATTTAATGTAACCCAGCTATGAAAGTTGTTCAGCTGGCAGTTCCATGTTTGTTTCCTGTAGACTGACCTTTTTAAGGAGTCACCACTCTTCGTTGTCGTACATACGACAAGAAAAAAGATTGAATGACCTAGCTCATCTTCTAACATGAAATATATTAAAGGATAGCATGTGTAAATGGAATGTATAATATCTACTAATTCAACATTTTCGTCACGAATGACCATTGTGTGGTCTATGTATCTTTATGCATAAATTAAACTAATTAGTGGTCAAACTGTGTTGGTTGCTTTCCAGCTTTGACATAAAAACGTCTACTATGATTCTGAATGGTTAAAAGTTAGCGATAAATTAGTTGCAAATCGAGATCATTCCATTGTACAATGCGGTGATTTTACCATTCGGTTTATCGAAAATAATTTCCTACATAGTAGTAGGAGAAGTATTGAAATGTTTCAACTATACAAGTCTTATCTACTTTTTCATGTACTTATTGACTTTTATTGGCTCTAAGCGATTCAATCTCAGGATAGGGAACCCTCCATAGAGAATTTCGGGGAAATGACACTAAACCTTAGATTTTCCACAAGTTTGCGTAAATTCCCAATAATCTTAAAACACTTGAGAAAACCGATATACGTTCTGTGGTCAAACACTTTTTTCGCATTTTCGGGACATTTTTTCGCGAACCCCAAAATTACTGATTGTACAGAAAAGTCTATCGACTTCATAACAAGTATCTAAAACTTCGTATCAATTCAATTATTTTGCTTCAGTCAACTTCGCAAAGTGAAAGCAGTTCCAAAGCAATTGAATCACTATTTGTAACAAGAACCAGTCTGTCACGATAGATACGTACTGTCGTTGTTAAAAGACTGATGCGTTATAAATAAAATTAAAATTTAAAGGAGTGCAAGTCGTCCATTAGTAATTAACGTCTTTGGATTCTGAATAACGGTTATAGCGTTCCTGTTTCGTACATCAAATTAATGTTAAAATTTCATTCGCAGTATTCTAACAAATAGAAACAAATATACCTTTCTGCCCAAACTCTTTATTTCCGGATTGTTTCCAAATGCAATGATAAGTCGCAGCTTTCTCTAAAGTTTCAAGAGATTTTGAGGGAAAACCCGCAGACGAATGGTCGTGTTTATAATTTTCTCAATGTTTGGGTGAAATCAGTGTCGCGTAGTTTTCAGAACAAACATTTAATAATCAGTGTACTGTTTAAGCCTCTTACGACGAAATTACAATCAATCACAATAATTATTTTTATTATTATAATGAAGTTCAGTTAGCATAACAGTACTAACTTTTAGATCTTGTTTTAGTAAGTCAAATAGACACGAGACAAAAAGGCGTCGGTCCCACATCCCTTTTTCAAGTCTGACGCCATGCAGGTGAGCTGTTTATACTGCCAGATTTTGATTACTGCTTCTGTCCATCCTGACTACAGTTAATTGTTTCTTTTAGACTAATTATGTAGAAAGTAATAAAAGGGAT